>NC_042958.1:11248855-11434553 GCF_901001165.1 Salmo trutta | reverse complement strand
ATATTTGACTCAAAATTCCATGACGTAGAGTAAGGCATTTTTGGCAGAATAGATGGATGCAGTTCAGTGCATGATTAATTCACTAATATATTTCTTGCTAGTCCAACAAATATTGCTACCAGTGTTGTAAATCACAACCGGCCTGGGACCTTGTTTGCTGCCTCCAGCCATTCGGGATGCACTGTTTCAATTACTCAATATTGGACAAAAACGGACAAGCTAAGGCTGGGAATGTCAATGTCTAACCCTAACTAGCGAGGGCAATGATCACAAGTCACCCATAATGTGGCTAATAGACTATCTATTTATGTAGCTATGTATTTATTTAGCAAGCTAAAAGCGGAGCTTAATGTTAACTAGCTAGCTAGCTGCTAAGAGGACGTCATTGGGTGAGTGGCCGACTTTTTCTCCCCATATCGTTTTTCGGTGGCTACTGCTAGAGATGCATGTGTCATTTGGTTAGCTAGCAAGAAATGTCAATCACTTTGCTATAGCTAGCTATGCTGAACTTGAACGACTGTTTTCCACAGTTCGCATATCTTTTAGTTGTCAATCAAATGTATTTGGCATCTATCAAATGGGCAGGCAGGCCGGAAAGTTCCCATTCAGATGTCAAAACGTGGGACGAGCGGACTACTATTCCGTATCGTTTATCAGCACAATTTTGACGACAAACAACCTGAAAACGTTTGAGAGGGTTTGTCTACGGTTTTGTCTACGGTTACCTCATTAGATTTGAGCTGTAAGTACAACAAAGCAAACATTGGTGTCATATGAAGCTTTACCGTTTGTTTTGTTATATGATAAGAATTTTGATTTTCCCCCCCAAAAAACTTACATTCATTAATGAATATTGAAAAATATAAACATGAATCTTAAAAATGTATCATTTTTGATTTGGCTACCTTTTCTATATATTGTTGAGCATAATATACTCTACAGGCATATCAAAGTAAAGTAAGAATTTGTAAGCATGTGAAAATGGATTCAAAATAGTCCTCCTATGCTGGTGATTTGCAGGATTTCGGAGGAGGGATCTGATTGGTTACATTGCCTACTATGCCAATTTCTCTGTATAAAATGGGCCATAACTTTAAAAATAGCTGAAAACCCACTTTTGAACCTGTAGAGTATATTGTGTTCAAAAATATATTGAAAAATAAGGCAAATACTATTTTCCACATTGTAGAATTATGGTGAAGACATCAAAACTATGAAAAAACACATGGAATCATGTAGTAACCAAAAAAGTGTTTATTAAACAAATCAAAATATATTTATTATATTTTAGATTATTCTAAGTAGCCACACTTTGCCTTGATGACAGCTTTGCTTTTCTCTCAACCAACTTCATGAGGTAGTCACCTGGAATGCATTTCAATTAACAGGTGTGCCTTGTTAAAAGTTGGAATTTCTTTCCTTTTTAATGCATTTGAGCATTAAAAAGTTAATGTATTTTTTCCCCATTGAAATTTAAATACTTCTGGTATTACAGAGCAAGCGGTAAAGCTTCATATGACACCAATGTTTGCTTTGTAGCACTTACAGATGAAACATGGAGTCTTAAAGATGTACTATGCAGAAATCGCTCTGCCATTTTCTGGTTGCTAAAATTCTAATAGTTCACGTAATTTCAGTTTGTGACAAAACATGCAAGTATAGTGTAGATAATCATTGTACCATATAAACCACTGTGAAATGTATTTTCCTTAACCCAAAATATAGTTTTTTTTAGCTGTTTGAAGTTTGTATACAAAACCGAAGGTAAAAGACGAGAACAAATTTTTTAAATGGGAAGCATAGAAATAGCACAGATAGAACAGGTCGTCCGCTTCTTAGACTTGTATTCAATGAGAGTGATAGATCTACAACTCACATTTCTATGTGAATTTTGTTGGATCGCCCAAAAAGTTACACATTGCAGCCATGAAGGAGGCCTGGGTAAGGCCAAAATGTCACATTTTTCAACTTCAATTATTTCTCAATTATGCTTTTAGATACAAATATATGTCTACAATCCTTCTTCCAAAGGACACAAAATTAAATTTTGGGAAAATCTGAAGTCTTTTTTATTTTTATTTTTTTCCTGGTTTCTTGAGGAATCACTCAATAGCAGTGGTATTGGCTTACGTTCTAGTATTCCCATCCACTCCATCCACTATAGAAAGACCTCGGGGCATGGAATTGTCAAGTCGTAGACTCTGTTTATAGAGAGAACACTAGGTATTGAGTTATTAAAGCAGCTGGGTTTTGGCTTTGGAATGTGGTGGTGAGTTGAAGTGAATACCTGGGAGGAAGATGTTCCCTAATTAACTTGAAATTAGAGCCTAATTGGAAGGGCTGTGAATTGTTCTGCTTGGATGGCGTCAGTGTGTGACTCACTAGAGAACCACAGGAGTTGAGCGGGGCCTCAGTTCCCCATTGTTCTGCATTCAAAACTGGGAACTTTGCATTTGTCTAATATACTTTTGTCTCATGGCCAGGTTTTCTACGGGACCAAACTGAGCTCGCATTTATCCATATACTCTTGATTACTCTACTGCAACATGGCCAAGTGTTTTATTGTTATTATTTGTTTGTTTTTGTGAGAATTGGTTGGAAGCCTAATTCTTTTGTTACAAACAGCTGTCAATTAAGGCATGACTTTGCTTTTATTTCTTGTCTTCCAGATGTCTTTATGGCTGTGGTGGAGGTGGTGGTGCCGCTGGAGCGAGAGGCGTGCCCTAGCCCTCGGCTGGAGCAAGAGGCGTGCCCTGGCCCTCGGCTGGAGCAAGAGGCGTGCCCTGGCCCTCGGCTGGAGCAAGAGGCGTGCCCTGGCCCTCGGCTGGAGCAAGAGGCGTGCCCTGGCCCTCGGCTGGAGCAAGAGGCGTGCCCTGGCCCTCGGCTGGAGCAAGGGGCGTGCCCTGGCCCTCGGCTGGAGCAAGAGGCGTGCCCTGGCCCTCGGCTGGAGCAAGGGGCGTGCCCTGGCCCTCGGCTGGAGCAAGGGGCGTGCCCTGGCCCTCGGCTGGAGCAAGGGGCGTGCCCTGGCCCTCGGCTGGAGCAAGGGGCGTGCCCTGGCCCTCGGCTGGAGCAAGGGGCGTGCCCTGGCCCTCGGCTGGAGCAAGGGGCGTGCCCTGGCCCTCGGCTGGAGCAAGGGGCGTGCCCTGGCCCTCGGCTGGAGCAAGGGGCGTGCCCTGGCCCTCGGCCGGAGCAAGGGGCGTGCCCTGGCCCTCGGCTGGAGCAAGGGGCGTGCCCTGGCCCTCGGCTGGAGCAAGGGGCGTGCCCTGGCCCTCGGCTGGAGCAAGGGGCGTGCCCTGGCCCTCGGCTGGAGCAAGGGGCGTGCCCTCTTAAGGAGGGAGAGGCGTGCCCTGGCACTCGGCGGGAGGAAGGGGCGTGCCCTGGCCCTCGGCGGGAGGAAGGGGCGTGCCCTGGCCCCCTGCGGGAGGAAGGAATGTGTCCTCGGCGGGAGGATGGGGCATGCCCTATTAAGGAAGGAGAGGCGTGCCCTGGCCCCCGGCGGGAGGAAGGGGCGTGCCCTCGCCCCCGGCGGGAGGAAGGGGCGTGCCCTCGGCGGGAGGATGGGGCGTGCCCTATTAAGGAGGGAGAGGCGTGCCCTAGCCCTCGGTGGGAGGAAGGGGCGTGCCCTAGCCCCCGGCGGGAGGAAGAAGCGTGCCCTCGGCGGGAGGATGGGGCATGCCCTATTAAGGAGGAAGGGGCGTGCCCTAGCCCCCGGCGGGAGGAAGGGGCGTGCCCTCGGCGGGAGGATGGGGCATGCCCTATTAAGGAGGGAGAGGCGTGCCCTAGCCCTCGGCGGGAGGAAGGGGCGTGCCCTAGCCCTCGGCGGGAGGAAGGGGCGTGCCCTAGCCCTCTAAAGGAGCAGGAGCCCAAAGAGTCTCCCTCAGGTACAGTATAGAAAACCATGCTGTATACTTTAAAATCACAATAACGTCCCAGTATAATTTCACCCAACCACTTAGATAAGATCGTCTCCACCCTCTTGTTGTAGGTGTCACTTTTGAAAAAGAAACACCACAGCTTCGATTTAATAAAACATGCTATTTGATTCATGATGATTAACAAGCTGGAGCTCTTATTTAATTGGCTTTCTCCGTTCCAGGTGCTGAACCGGCGCAGGAGATCCAGGTGACCGTTACCCTGACGGAGGGCCCGGAGTCTCCCCAGAGGTCTGGAACTCTAGTGGGCGTGTCACCGCTCGCCTGCCAGAGTCCCGCCGCACCCAGGGCCGTCGACGACCAACAGGAACTGGAAATATCGGACTCGCCAGAAGCAGCAAAAAGGGCGGCGCCTGAGGAGGCGTTGCCCCACAATGCAGGGGAGACCAAATCGGAGGACTCCAAAACCACTTTTACTCCGCCCACCAAAGAAATATCCCATGAGCCTTTGGAGGAGATTACCGAGGAGCCCCCTGTAGAGGAGGAGAAGCCTATGGAAGTAGTACCTGTGGAAATGACACCTTCGGATTTGGAACAGGCTGTTGAAGAGAAAGTTCTGGAACCTATGCAGGAGGAGCAGGGTGCAGTTGCGGAAAAGGAGGTTGTGCAGAAGTTACAGAAGGAGTTAGAGGGGGAGGATTTGCCTCCAATTGTTTTAGATGAGGGGGAGGTGTTGTCTTCAAATGTATTGCCAGTTGAAGAGGATACAATCAGAGAAAAGGAGCTTAGTCCCATGGCTGAACTTCCTCAACGGAAGAGCACGGTAGACATGGATACCATGGTAGAAATGGATACTACCCCTGCCAGCGACTGCAGCTTCTCGGACTTCGGCTCGCCGAGGGGAGAGAGCAAAGCCCCCAAGGCCTCCCCTGGAATGTCTCCCGAGCTCTCGTTTAGGCTGGCCCCGTCCCCCTTCTCTACAGAGGCCTCCCCTAGGAAACCCAGCCCACCCCAGGTTCAGGTCCAAATCCAGGCCCAGGCTTCACCTCAGGTCCAGCCTTATCCTGGATACAGTGCTAGTGTGCTTCCCACCAACACAACCTTTATTCCCCTCACCCCCAAGATTGGAATGGGGAAGCCTGCCATCTCCAAGAGGAAGTTCTCCCCAGGGAGGCCAAGGGTGAAGCAGGTAAGGCTGTTTATCTGTTTGTTACTGTCTTTGGGTCCTTACAGAAAAGTTTCTTCCCCAAAACTGTACCGGAAGGGTTAAAGCTCTTGAAGGTCTGTATCTCGTCTGCCAGACCTATAGCTCTGCAGAAAGGTCTGTATCTCGTCTGCCAGACCTATAGCTCTGCAGAAAGGTCTGTATCTCGTCTGCCAGACCTATAGCTCTGCAGAAAGGTCTGTATCTCGTCTGCCAGACCTATAGCTCTGCAGAAAGGTCTGTATCTCGTCTGCCAGACCTATAGCTCTGCAGAAAGGTCTGTATCTCGTCTGCCAGACCTATAGCTCTGCAGAAAGGTCTGTATCTCGTCTGCCAGACCTATAGCTCTGCAGAAAGGTCTGTATCTCGTCTGCCAGACCTATAGCTCTGCAGAAAGGTCTGTATCTCGTCTGCCAGACCTATAGCTCTGCAGAAAGGTCTGTATCTCGTCTGCCAGACCTATAGCTCTGCAGAAAGGTCTGTATCTCGTCTGCCAGACCTATAGCTCTGCAGAAAGGTCTGTATCTCGTCTGCCAGACCTATAGCTCTGCAGAAAGGTCTGTATCTCGTTCACTATTCAGCTATTCACTTCTTCTACCAAGTCTGTAGCTTTTCTGTAGCTTTTTACAAATATTTGTAGTCTATTCCTGTCTGTAGCCATTCTACCAAATCTGTAGCAGCTCTTCGAGCAGGCCTGTAGCAGCTCTTCGAGCAGGCCTGTAGCAGCTCTTCGAGCAGGCCTGTAGCAGCTCTTCGAGCAGGCCTGTAGCAGCTCTTCGAGCAGGCCTGTAGCAGCTCTTCGAGCAGGCCTGTAGCAGCTCTTCGAGCAGGCCTGTAGCAGCTCTTCGAGCAGGCCTGTAGCAGCTCTTAGGACGGTCTGTAGCTTTTCAACCAGGTCTGTAGCTCTATCCAAAGATCTTTGGAAGGCTCCTAGTCTTCCAGAAGCCTTCTACCTTCACAGGAGGACATGTTTGATAGTGGTGCAGACAGACTGCTCTGCTGTGGTGGGAGTTGTGATCCTCTGTCTGATCCACAACTCGTATCCCCTCTCTCTGTAGTTATAGTCCCTTTGGTGTTGCTCAGTCACATTGATTAGTGCCAGTGTGGAGTGTGCATTAATTAATGTTGAGAGGTCGTGGCTGCTTTCTTGCGTTCTCGCTCTTTCACTAGCTATGTCTTTCTTGCTCTCTTGCTTTCTCTTTCTCTTTCCCCATTTTCTCTCGCTCTTGCAGTCTGTCTCCTTTGTTCTTTCTCCCTCCTCTCTCTCTCTCTCTCCCCCTCTATCTCTTTCTAGCCCTCAAGTCTGTGCCAAGGGTTTGGTGCTGGGGAGGAGGAGGGGCACTACATAACGGAGTCTTTTTTGGAGGTGTTTTAATTTGGATAGGAACTCATTGAGGCGCAAAGCACGACACAACCCCATTTCCACCAAGCTGAGGGAAGAGGGAGGACAGACAAAGCTGTCAGAAGGGGAAATTCAACTTGGCTCCTCTGTATATCTAAGCCCAATAGGCAGCTATAGACTCTATAGCCTTTTTCGTTTGTTTTTTCAATTATAGAGGTCAATGTTTGTAGTTTTTTTACTTCGATTTGTTAGTATATTATAATATACATATACTTTTTTGTTGTTGTAAGGATATATCTGTAAGAACTCACATTTAAAGAAGCCACCTTTCTTCGACTTCGGGCAAACATGTTCAATACTTCTATTTGATTGGCAGATTTCAAGTGGATTCCTGTGTGTATAACACATCACTAGAGTCTATACAGAAGTTTCTGAGCTGAAGTTTTAGTCCATACTTTTTCTTCTTCTTCTTTAGTTTTTCCCCTACTTCCTGTTCTCTCTGGAGCATTGCTCTTTCCAGTATAGGATCATTTACAGGGTGGGCTTCCATCGCTAGAATCAGTTGGGATTTCCTGTGTGTGGTGTGTCTACTTGCCTGCCGGCATGAGCTCTACTACTCGTGTGTGTGTTTGCATACGTGCTTCCCTGTGTGCAGTGTGCACTCCCATGAGTGCTGGTGTGTGTGTGTGTGTGTGTGTGTGTGTGTGTGTGTGTGTGTGTGGGGGGGGGGGTTAGCCTAGCTCCTTGGCACGTTTATGTTGTGTAAATGAGGCAGCGGCGCTTCGTTTCCTTGAACCAGGCTACCCCCCAATGGACTTGCTTTGAGACAGGCAGTGCTACATTTGTGGGAAGGTTCTAAGCTAGAGTAATTTCAGCGCACTGTATATTTTAATATACAACATAAGATGTGTTATGCCATACAGTTTTTGTGGATATTTTTTCAAAGCAAACGGCGTGTCTGTAATATTATACAGACAGGTTATCAGCAAAACCATCTGAGTAAGAAAGCCTACGGAGTGAAAGATGAAAACCAAATGTGGCACAGTGTCCTCCTTACTTTATTGAAGCATTTTTAAATTCATGGACTTACATACTTCGATTTCCGTTGTGTTTATGCGAAATATGGGGGGGGGGGGGGGGGGGGTCCTTGGCTGTTGTAAGAGGATAGAGAGGTTTACCACTACACTGATGGTTAATATCGCTGCTAGATTAGGAAGACGTGCCAGAGCAAAGATATGCTTAATCTTTTTCTAATGCACAAAATGAAATACTTCCCCCGTGTTCCAGTATTCTGAGTCAATCACTCCGGAGACTGTTCTGACCTGCTGTCAAGTGGTCCGATATGACCTGGATGGTGATTCACTGGTCCAATGTCAGTGGTGTAAGGTACTTAAGTTAAATACTTTAAAGTTCTACTTCAGTAGTTTCTGTGGGTATCTGAACTTAACTATTTCTATTTTAGACTTTCATTCCACTACATTCCTAATGAATCAGACAACCAAATTCAAGTCTGCTAGGACTGGCACTATTGGTTCTTCCAAAGTTGTGCCCTCCCTAGAGGTGTGGCGACATTAAGAGCCAATAGGTGCATGTTATTGTTGTTGATGGCTGTGACCAGGAAGTCTTCTCAAAGGATGTCTTATTGCTTACTCTACCTTTTTAATGGATAACGTGTAGAATGGGGTTGCGTCGGAAGTCAGGCAGTTTGACGATATTTGTGGTCATGTCACACATTTATGATGGAAGCGGTAAAGAAATTCTCTGTACTCTCACATGGAGCAGACAATCTCTCCCATTCAATCCCCCTTTCACTCTCTTTGACAATGGCCTGTTTTGGGTTCAGCCTAACTATTGAGCTCCGTTTGCTTCTGAGCATACTGTATTCACATGCATGTGTTTGAAGATGGCATGATCATGTTCTTTTCAGTATCAATGAATGTATTGAACTCCTACATCACCAGTCCTTTGCACCCTGTACAGGATCTACTGAAATATCTCTCTCTCAAAGCCTATCTTTTGCGCACTGCCACTTTTAAGTTCTCTCATGCTTAAGGGAATGCTGTTTGGTTTCTGACCGTTTCAATAAGTGCTTGACAGGGGATTTGGGACAAATGTATACATGAGATGTAGATGGATTAAAACGCAGGAAGCAAGTGGAGAGCGAGAAATCCAACCCACGGATCTAATATATTATTAATCGGCCCGAAATGATTTCGCTTATGCAAAACAAAAAAGGAAAAGGCCTCTCAGTGATTGTGTTATTGAGTCTATTTATATAGCCTCTCGCTGATTAACTCATTAAACGAACTAAACACCTCCCTGTGATGATTTTAATCTGAAATTCCCTTAACAACGGTCGCTGTGTTTATCTCGACAGCAGCGACGGCGCGCTGTCATGCTGACATAATCATAACTTGTTTTGTAAACATGCCAACAAGCCACGCTGCTGCCATGGCAACCGGCAGGCCTGACACTGGACAGTGTGGAGTTGTGGATTGACTGTTGCAGAGCACTTGACTAGGCATAGCGTTACTAGACCCAGTGGATGTGCAAACACTGTCTTCTGTCAGACTATTAAACTAGACCCGCTTCTTGCAGACATCAATATTTAATCTTATCGTTGTCCACAATCTCCCTTTTACTTTTGATTTGCAATATATTTCCAATTTGAATAGTACTGCATCTCCAAACTGAGGTGAGTTCAGCTTATCCTCTCATGTATAGGATCTGTCCCAAATGTCTCATATCTCGCTCGTTTCTTGGCTGTTTATAAAAAATGCCTGTCTGTCTTGTATTCACGTTTTATTTTGTTGTTGCTTTGTTTGTTTTGTTTGGCTGTTGCATTTACTGCATTTTGCCCCTCCTCACTCCCAACCACTCTTCCTGTCTGCCCCTCCTCCCCACTCCCTGCCCCTCTTCCTCTCTGCCCCTCCTCCCCACTCCCTGCCCCTCTTCCTCTCTGCCCCTCCTCCCCACTCCCTGCCCCTCTTCCTCTCTGCCCCTCCTCCCCACTCCCTGCCCCTCTTCCTCTCTGCCCCTCCTCCCCACTCCCTGCCCCTCGTCCCCACTCCCTGCCCCTCCTCCCCACTCCCTGCCCCTCCTCCCCACTCCCTGCCCCTCCTCCCCACTCCCTGCCCCTCCTCCCCACTCACTCCCTGCCCCTCCCCACTCACTCCCTGCCCCTCGTCCCCACTCCCTGCCCCTCGTCCCCACTCCCTGCCCCTCGTCCCCACTCCCTGCCCCTCGTCCCCACTCCCTGCCCCTCTTCCCTGCCCCCCTTCCTCACTCTCTGCCCCTCTTCCCTGCCCCCCTTCCTCACTCTCTGCCCCTCTTCCTCACTCTCTGCCCCTCTTCCTTCCTCTCTGCCCCTCTTCCTTCCTCTCTGCCCCTCTTCCTTCCTCTCTGCCCCTCTTCCTCACTCTCTGCCCCTCTTCCTCACTCTCTGCCCCGCTTCCTCACTCCCTGCCCCTCGTCCCCACTCCCTGCCCCTCGTCCCCACTCCCTGCCCCTCGTCCCCACTCCCTGCCCCTCGTCCCCACTCCCTGCCCCTCGTCCCCACTCCCTGCCCCTCGTCCCCACTCCCTGCCCCTCTTCCTCTGCCCCTCTTCCCTGCCCCCCTTCCTCTCTGCCCCCCTTCCTCACTCTCTGCCCCTCTTCCTCCCTCTCTGCCCCTCTTCCTCACTCTCTGCCCCTCTTCCTCACTCTCTGCCCCTCTTCCTCCCTCTCTGCCCCTCTTCCTCACTCTCTGCCCCTCTTCCTCCCTCTCTGCCCCTCTTCCTTCCTCTCTGCCCCTCTTCCTTCCTCTCTGCCCCTCTTCCTCACTCTCTGCCCCTCTTCCTCACTCTCTGCCCCTCTTCCTCACTCTCTGCCCCTCTTCCCCACTCTCTGCCCCTCGTCCCCACTCCCTGCCCCTCGTCCCCACTCCCTGCCCCTCGTCCCCACTCCCTGCCCCTCGTCCCCACTCCCTGCCCCTCTTCCTCACTCTCTGCCCCTCTTCCTCACTCTCTGCCCCTCTTCCTTCCACTCTGCCCCTCTTCCTCACTCTCTGCCCCTCTTCCTTCCTCTCTGCCCCTCTTCCTTACTCTCTGCCCCTCTTCCTCACTCTCTGCCCCTCTTCCTCTTTTCCCCTCCTCCCCACTCCCAACCCCGCCCCCGCCCCTCCTCCCCCATCAGGGAGCATGGAGTAACCGTAGGGCTGCGAGTCCCCCCTCTTGGTCCCAGCAGGACCCCTCGGAGGGGGTGTGGGATGGCCCACAAACCAGGCAGCTGCAAGAGGCACCCGTCTGGAGCATGAGAGTGGTAAATGGAGTGCTTATGATGTCCACCCCCCCCCCCCCCCACCCCCCCCTTCACTCAGTGGTTTAGCCTGGCCAGGTGAGGACAGGTTTAGATGTGACACGGTACACACACTTTGCCACCTGCAGAGAAATACGGAAGGGAAATTCATGTAAACATAGGCTTTGCAAATTTTTATGAATGCCGTTTATTATTCTATAAATGAGCTTTGTTACCATTGCCAGAATGACAAGAATACCAGACTGAGCGTGGCGTGAGACGAACGTGAAGCAGAGCTCAATCCAGTCTGGGTTTCCAGGCGACCTCTCATCCCCCCTGTCTGTCACCCCCACTGCAACCCTTTAGTCCTGACATTGTGACAGGACTCTACTTTGATGCTAACGCTCCACAACAAGCCTCAGTCAGTCAGTAACTGATAGGTGTTATGAAGGTGGACTCCTGTGGGAAGGAGTATCTCTCCATCAACTGCCTGGCTTTGGCACAGTCCTCTCTTTAGAACTTTATATTCAACTTGCCACAGTCTTCCTGATTTGAAGGACTGACTCGAAAGGGTGGGGGAACCATCATTTAGAATGACTTTAGTGTCCATGGGGAGATGGAAAATGGATTTGACCTAAAAAATGTTGATCTCTCCCTCCCTCAGGCTTTTGTCATGCATATATTATAAAGCACCACACACATTATTTAAAAGGCGGTAGTGCTGAGCGATTAGTGCTTTTTGAGGTCGGTTCGGTTTCTGTTAGATTATTAAAGAAAGAATCATGGTTTTCGGTAGCAATATTTTTTTAAATATACAATTTATTGTGAAATAATGATGGTACAATGATTTCAGAACTTTTTTAATGGAAATTCCAAAGCCAAATATAGTAAACATTAAATTGTCAAAACATTGAAAATATTCCATTGCGTCAGGTCCACATTGGCTAGACGTCAATAGAAAAATAGGAAATTACTATGAAATGATAAAATATTTCAGTTGTGTATATGTCATCTCTGCTCAGACAGTAGCAGTCAGCCAGCCAGGTGTATACAATGATGAGATGCTCACGTCTATGCTGTAACAATGGGAGTCATTGTCCCAAAGGTGGGAAGGCAGGTGCAAAAGCTTAGACGGGATTTTTTTGGGATTCATTTTGACAGATTTTGGCATGAGTGAAATATCTCGCTTCGCCTCTTCCTCTCTGATCCATCTCTGAGCCAGAAAAACTAGCGCAATTTATTATGGTCATTATAGTTAATTACCACGTTTCTGCGCTGAACTAGGTTGAATATTTGCTTAATGCAAACTTCAACTCCCTTCAGCCCAGCGTCCCACACAGTTCTTGACTTAATTTCTCAAATTTCTCGGGAATGATTTGATTTCTCTCTAGAGAAACGGCATGTTGGGCTCACACCAAAAAATGGAATTCAAGTATTTGAACCGAAGTCGGAAAGTTATTTGTTTGATAACCCCCCCCCCCAAAAGAAAATCATCGCTCAGCACTAGAAGGTGGACCATTTTTATGTCTCTTCGTGCAGTATGAACAAAGTTAGAGGTAGCCTACTCTACTGTACCTGTAGACTTCCAGTCATTGCGCTAACGCTCGTGAGCATTGGCTCACAAAACTACCTTGAACTTCCTTCATACTGCACACACAGACATAAAAATGTTATCCACGAGTTATCTGACTCTGGGTAAGTAGAAACATTTAATTGTCAGAATCTTGCAGTTTAATTGTCTTTATGCTAATGTTCCCATTTTGAATTTGCTTGACAGTAAATGCAGCTGGGGATGTTAATATTGTGGCTCGGTGGGGAATTCCTTTAGCATTTACTTTAGACGGCAGTAGATGCAGGAGTGGGTTTTGCGAAATGTGTTTTTTCTTCGCCAGTGAAAAGACGCAGAGGAATGTTGTGATTGGCTGATGACATGTTATCTCTTTCCCTCCGCTTCCCTCTTTCATTCCTTTCTCCCACTCTCTCACTCACTCACTCACTCACTCACTCACTCACTCACTCACTCACTCACTCACTCACTCACTCACACTCACTCACTCACTCACTCACTCACTCACACTCTCACTCTCACTCTCACTCACTCTCACTCTCACTCTCACACTCACACTCACTCACTCACTCACTCACACTCTCTCTCTCTCACTCACTCACTCACTCACTCACTCACTCACACACACTTCTCTCCCTCTTGTCTGTCTCTCTCCTCGCACTCTCTCACTCACTCACTCACTCTCTCACTCACTCACTCTCTCACTCACTCTCTCTCTCTCTCTCTCTCTCTCTCTCACTCTCTCACTCTCTCACTCTCTCACTCTCTCACTCACTCACACACACTTCTCTCCCTCTTGTCTGTCTCTCTCCTCGCACTCTCTCACTCACTCACTCACTCTCTCTCTCACTCACTCACTCACTCACACTTCTCTCCCTCTTGTCTGTCTCTCTCCTCGCACTCTCTTCCATCCCTCTTTCTTTTTCCTTCACAGGGTCGTGGTTCAACCTTCCCTGGAAGGCGGAGACCCCGGGGGGCCAACCTGTCTGGGCGCGGGGGCCGCGGACGCTCCCGAGGACTCAAGGCCTACACCAGCTTTGCAGTAACCCCTGGGGTACGAGCCCTCGCCTCCTCCCTTCATCCCGATCTACTGCCTCCCTAAACCCCTCCTTCTCTCCCCATCTTCTGCATACATGAATAAAACAGTGGCCAAATGTGCTTAGCTTAGGCCAGAGAGCGCTTCCACGTTAACAAGAGCAGTGCACGCTATCTTGGAAAAGCTTTTGGCATGAGGGGTGGTACAGGGGGAGGGGTATAAATGCTATTTTATACACAGTGGTGGGCAGGGCACTGACATGTTTTTACCTCCCACTACAAACAGTGGGTGGTTGATTGGGAAAATGTGTCCAACGTGGATTTATATACTGCACATTGTGGGTACCTTTTAAGGTAGACACAGAAGTGTCAATGCTGTATTGAGTGTACACGCTAGATAATTGGATTTTAGGTGAGAACACACACACACACACACAACCATACAGACAGTGCCCCACGCACACAACCTCACACCCTCTCCCACCGAGCAAACATGACTCTACCCAGTTGAGTGTTATTGGAATCCAATACGGGAGGTAGGTAGGCGTTAAGTAAGACTGTAATCAGATCTGCTGCAGCCAGCCACTAGGCAGCATGCTTGTTGACACGCGCGTGTCCTGGTAATGCTGGTCTACTGAACCATGCTGTGTTTGTCTCCGTGGATGACATGATAATATAGAGACACAGTCTGGAGGGATGACAGCTAGTCACATGAGAAGTGCTGCCATGTCATAGACCTACATCCTGATTATGCTTGGAACATATTTTCTACCTCATCTGAAAAATACTGTACGGGACCAAGCACACTGTTACAGATTTTGAACACAATCTTACCATCGGTTTTAATTTCAAAAGACAAATATTCATTTTTTTCCTAATCTGTTAATTAACCCCTGCTTGTGTGTGTGTCCAGGCCAGTTTTGTGGAGCAGCCATACCTGGTGGTGGAGGAGAACACAATGCATAACACCGTGGTCATGTTCTCAACCTCGGACCACTTCACACTCAGACAGGTCAGTACCAACACCATGGTCATGTTCTCAACCTCGGACCACTTCACACTCAGACAGGTCAGTACCAACACCATGGTCATGTTCTCAACCTCGGACCACTTCACACTCAGACAGGTCAGTACCAACACCATGGTCATGTTCTCAACCTCGGACCACTTCACACTCAGACAGGTCAGTACCAACACCATGGTCATGTTCTCAACCTCGGACCACTTCACTCTGACAGGTCAGTACCAACACCATGGTCATGTTCTCAACCTCGGACCACTTCACTCTGACAGGTCAGTACCAACACCATGGTCATGTTCTCAACCTCGGACCACTTCACTCTGACAGGTCAGTACCAACACCATGGTCATGTTCTCAACCTCGGACCACTTCACTCTGACAGGTCAGTACCAACACCATGGTCATGTTCTCAACCTCGGACCACTTCCCTCTGACAGGTCAGTACCAACACCATGGTCATGTTCTCAAAATTCCTTGTCTTAGGCTAGTTAGGATCACCACTTTATTTTAAGAATGTGAAATGTCAGAATAATAGTAGAGAGAATTATTTATTTCAGCTTTTATTTCTTTCATCACATTCCCAGTGGGTCATTAGTTTACATAGACTCAATTAGTATTTGGTAGCATTGCCTTTAAATCATTTAACTTGGGTCAAACGTTTTGGGTAGCCTTCCACAAGCTTCCCACAATAAGTTGGGTGAATTTTGGCCCATTCCTCCTGACAGAGCTGGTGTAATGGAGTCAGGTTTGTAGGCTTCCTTGCTCGCACACACTTTTTCAGTTCTGCCCACAAATTTTCTATGGGATTGAGTTCAGGGCTTTGTGATGGCCACTCCAATTCCTTGACTTTGTTGTCCTTAAGCCATTTTGCCACAACTTTGGAGTATGCTTGGGGTCATTGTCCATTTGGAAGACCCATTTGCGACCAAGCTTTAACTTCCTGACTGATGTCTTGAGATGTTGCTTCAATATATCCACATGAATTGATCTCCTCATGATGTCATCTACTTTGTGAAATGCACCAGTCCCTCATGCAGCAAAGCACCCCCACAACATGATGTTGCCACCCCCGTGCTTCACGGTTGGGATGGTGTTCTTCAGCTTGCAAGCCTCTCCCTTTTTCCTCCAAACATAACGACTGTCATTATGGCCAAAGAGTTCTATTTTTGTTTCATCAGACCAGAGGACAGTTCTCCAAAAGTTCTTTGTCCCCATGTGCAGTTGCAAACCGTAGTCTGGCTGTTTTATGGCGGTTTTGGAGCAGTGACTTCTTCTTGCTGAGCGGCCTTTCAGGTTATGTCAATATAGGACTCGTTTTACTGTGGATATAGATACTTTTGTACCTGTTTCATCCAGCACCTTCTCAAGGTCCTTTGCTGTTGTTCTGGGATTAATTTGCACTTTTCGCACCGAAATACGTTAATCTCTAGGAGACAGAACGCGTCTCCTTCCTGAGCGGTATGATGGCTACGTGGTCCCATGGTGTTTACTTGCGTACTATTGTTTGTACAGATGAACGTGGTACCTTCAGGTGTTTGGAAATTGATCCCAATGATGAACCAGACTTGTGGAGGTCTAGAATTTTTTTTCCTGAGGTCTTGGCTGATTTCTTTAGATTTTCCCATGATGTCAAGCAAAGAGGCACTAAGTTTGAAGGCAGGCCTTGAAATACATCCACAGGTACACCTCCAATTGACTCAGGCTAATTGACATAGTTTATCAGAAGTTTCTAAAGCCATGACATTAATTTTCTGGAATTTTCCAAGCTGTTTAAAGGCACAGTCAACTTAGTGTATGTAAACTTCTGACCCACTGGAATTGTGATACAGTGAATTGTAAGTGAAATAATCTGTCTGTGAACAATTATTGGAAAAATGACTTGACATGCACAAAGTAGATGTCCTAACCGACTTGCCAAAACTATAGTTTAACAAGACATTTGTGGAGTGGTTGAAAACGAGTTTTATTGACTCCAACCTAAGTGTAAACTTCCGACTTCAACTGTATGGTGTATGTGGACACCCTTTCAAATAGTGGATTCTGCTATTTCAGCCACCCCCGTTGCTGATAGGTTTATATAATCAAGCACACAGCCATGCATTCTCCATAGTTCGACGTTGGCAGTAGAGTGGCCTTACTGAAGAACTCAGTGACTTTCAACTTGGCACTCACTGTCATAGGATGCCAACTTTCCAACAAGTCAGTTTGTTTAATTTCTGCCCTGCTAGAGCCTGTCTGGTCAACTGTAAGTGCTGTTATTGTGAAGTGGAAACATCTAGGAGCAACAACTGCTCAGCCGCGATTGGTAGGCCTCACAAGCTCACAGAACGGGACTGCCGAGTGCTAAAGTGCGTAGTTTGTAAAGATCCTCTCTCCTCGGTTGAAACACTCAGTACTGAGTTCCAAACTGCATCTGGAAGCAACATCAGCACAAGACCTGTTTGTTGGGAGCTTCAAGAAGTGGGTTTCCATGGCCGAGCAGCCGCAGACAAGCTTAAGATCACCATGCGCAATGCCAAGCGTTGGCTGGGGTGGTGTAAAGCTCGCCACCATTGGACTCTGAAACAGTGGAAACGCGTTCTCTGGATTGATAAATCATGCTTCACCATCTGGCAGTCCAATGGACGAATCTGGGTTTGGGGGATGCCAGGAGAACGCTACCTGCCCCAATGCATAGTGCCAACTATAAACTTTGGTGGAGGAGGAATAATGATCCGAGGCCGTTTTTCATGTTTCAGGCTAGGCCCCTTCGTTCCAGTGCTATACTATACAATGACATTCTAGACGATTCTGTGCTTCCAACTTTGTGGCAACAGTTTAGGAGAGGTCCTTTCCTGTTTCATCATGACAATATGCCCCCATACAGAAATGGTTTGTCGATCGGTGTGGAAGAACTTGACTGGCCTGCGCAGAGCCCTGACCTCAACCATATCGAACACCTTTCAGATGAATTGGAACGCCGACTGCGAGCCAGGACTAATCGCCCAACATCAGTGCCTGACCTCACTAATGCTCTTGTGGGTGAATGGAAGCAAGTCCCCACAGCTATATTCAAACATCTAGTTGAAAGCCTTCCCAGAAGAGTGGAGACTGTTAAAGCAGCAAAGGGTGACCAACTCCAAATGAATGAGATGTTCGACGAGCAGGTGTCCACATACTTTTGGTCATGTACTGTACCTCACTAAAACGATAGAGCATTGACACTTTGTGCCGTCAGAGTCCCAGGTTATGTGTCTCCGTGTTGCTTAAAGCTGTACATCTTAACTCCCCTTACTGTTTCTCTACTGTCAAATCCTGCTTATCTTTTTTAGAAAAGGTTCTGAATAACAATGGAGGCTGGTGACTTAAATGAATAAAGAGGACAATGACTTTAACTCCCTTGGCAAGCCTCCTTTGCTGTATAAGTCTAAAGCCTGTTAACAATGTCTCAGATACCCAAATACTGTACTGCACATATTTGAATATACATGCTGATGAACAAATACCCCAGCTATGAGAGACAGTGTCACACAAAATATGCATTCTGTATAGTGATGATGCTATAGTTCTCTCCTCTCTTGGTCTTGTTGTACAGCCTGTTCACTAGTCTCCTCTTGGTCTTGTTGTACAGCCTGTTCACTAGTCTCCTCTTGGTCTTGTTGTACAGCCTGTTCACTAGTCTCCTCTTGGTCTTGTTGTACAGCCTGTTCACTAGTCTCCTCTTGGTCTTGTTGTACAGCCTGTTCACTAGTCTCCTCTTGGTCTTGTTGTACAGCCTGTTCTCTCCTCTCTTGGTCTTGTTGTACAGCCTGTTCACTAGTCTCCTCATCTGGTTTTCCCCTCCAACCTTTTCCCTTGGTTTGCATCTGGCCCGTTTCAGATGTCATGATCTCTTTCTACATGCAGGCATACAAAGGCACACACACACACCACTAAAACATACATGAGTCGTGCTGTGCGGTAAGGCTCTCAAGCAGTGGTGGAATGTACCCAGTTCATACTTGAGTAAAAGTAAAGTTACCTTAATAGAAAATGACTTAAGTGAAAGTCACCCAGTAAAATACTATCTTAGTAAAAGTCTAAAAGTATTTGGTTTTAAAAATACGTAAGTATCAAAAGTAAATGTAATTGCTAAAATACACTTAAGTATCAGAAGTAAAAGTGTAATTTCTAATTCCTTATATTACGCAAACCAGACGGAACCATTTTCTCTTTTTTAAATGTACGTCTAGCTAGGGGAACGCTCCAACGCTGACAAACGAAGCATTTGTGTTTAGTGAGTCCGCCAGAACAGAGGCAGTAGGGATGACCAGGGATGTTCTCATGATAAGTGCATGAATTTGACTATTTTCCTGTCAAAATGTAACTAGTACTTTAGGGTGTCAGGAAAATGTATGGAGTAAAAAGTACATTATTTTCTTTAAGAATGTAGTGAAGTACAAGTTGTCAAAATTATGAATAGTGAAGTAAAATACATATACCCCAAAAAACGACATAAGTAAAAAATACTTTAAAGTATTACTTAAGAGATGCTGAGTCGTGGAAGTCAAAAGCACCCTGGGTCACTACTTGTTATTGCGTGAACGTTGCCTTGATGTATGCTGGGGAAAGTGTCTCCATTACTGTTGGGAAATGTAACTTTCACTTGTTTTCTCTCCTTTTTCACTTTTCTTTCCCCCCCACGACTTATACACATCTTTTCCCTCCGCATCCTTTTCTCTCATTCCACTGCTCCCTCAATATGTTCCCCTTTCTCCCTCTCTACCTCCCTCCTTCCCTTTTTCCCTCTGTCTAATTCCCCTTTTCTCTATTCCCTCCTCTCCCTCCCACAGGACATGTGTGTGGCGTGTGGGAGTTTTGGCCAGGGGTCAGAGGGCAGGTTGCTGGCCTGCTCTCAGTGTGGCCAGTGTTACCATCCCTTCTGTGTCAACATCAAGGTGAGCCCATCTCTTGTTTTATTTTCACAAGATCATCTTTAAAACCATAGCTCTCTGATTATTTTCTCTTTCATGAGATACAGATGGTGGTTTTGCTTAGTGTGTGTGTGTGTGTGTGTGTGTGTTAAATATATTTTGTATTATATATTTAATAGGCTTTAGATAGATGGTGCGATGGAGAGATCGATATTGAAATAATTTTTGTGATCAAAAGAGGTGATTATCATCAATACGTCACATAAATAGTTAATTTCACAATACAAAAAGGATTGAGAATTGATTTTAAAAAAACAAGAATCTCCCTTTGTTCACCCCTTCCACGTTTAATTTCAATGGTTCTTCTCCCTTTTAGTTCCATTCGAACTTGCCTCCCGGTCATATTGAGATCACCTCCTATAATGACTGTATACCCTACGCATAAAAGTTCCACCACAGATATTCCGTTTACTCATAGCCTACATTTTAAACATGGTTCTTGTACAAAAAAAATGTTGGCTTTGGCTTTTAAAAGTGTTTCTATTTCGTCTTTCCTAAAAGCCACGTAGATTATACTTGAAGGTGTTCATTTGGTATGGCATCATCAAAAAATATAGGGTGACATACTATGTAGGGAAAGGTTTGGCCCCTTTTTGTTTTTGCATATTCTGTAAATCTTGAGGAGGAGTGACATCGTTTGAGCAGTCGTGCTGGCTATCTCAAAAGGGAACAGAGGCAGGGGAGAGGGCTTTCTTTCCTATCTCTAAAAGATCATACCCAACCAGCCATTGATGTATAAAAACACTGAATATCTCTGTCAGTGAATAATGTGCAGTATAGTATGTCTGTCTGAAAGCCATATGAACATACATTTACTGTACCAGTGTTAGATGCTAAGTAACTATGAATGGTTTCTATATGTACGAAGAAAAACATGGCAGACTCACTGAGTCAGAAATGAGACAGTGACTGATTTGTTATTTTTCGACCAAACGTTTCAGTTTCGGTTACGTAAGCATGTGGCTGTTCCTCTTCCATTCCCACAACTCTTTTAGACCCTAGGAAACTCATCTGGGTGTCGTGTGTGTGTGTGTGTGTGTGTGTGTGTGTGTGTGTGTGTGTGTGTGTGTGTGTGTGTGTGTGTGTGTGTGTGTGTGTGCACGCGCATAGTTTAGTTGTGTAGTTGCCAGGTGATTCCCTACAGATAGTATTAGGCTCTGTGTCGACCTCCCAAAGCAGCTTTGAGCAGAGGTGTCAAATAATTACTGGGATGATTAAGAGGTTTCACATAAAGCGCCTTGTGTGGATTCTCTTGATGTACTTATGGCCAAGCCTTATCGCCGCACTGCTACCCACTCTGACAGACAAACAACATTAAATGCTGTACATCCATTGGATCTAAGCCAGTTTCCTTTGATATACAGCGCATTCGGAAAGTATTCAGACCCCTTGACTTTTTACCACATTTTGCTACGTTAGCCTTATTCTATAATGGATGAAGTAAAAAAGTTCCCTCATCAATCTACAAACAATACCCCATAATGACAAAGCGAAAACAGGTTTTTAGAAATGTTACACATTTAAAAGAAACCTTATGTAAATAGGTATTCAGACCATTTGCTATGAGACTCGAAATTGAGCTCAGGTGCATTCTGTTTCCATTAATCATTCTTGAGATGTTTCTACAACTTGATTGGAGTCCTGTGGTCATTCAATGGATTGGACATTATTTGGAAAGGCACACACCTGTCTATATAAGGTCCCACAGTTGACAGTGCATGTCAGAGCAAAAACCAATTAATGAGATCGAAGGAATTGTCTGTGGAGCTCCGAGACAGGATTGTGGCACAGATCTGGGGAAGGGTACCAAAAAATAGCTGCAGCATTAAAGGTCCACAAGAACACAGTGGCCGCCATCATTCATTTTCCTTTGTCATTATGGGGTATTGTGTGTAGATTGATGAGGGGAAAAAACTATTTAAATCAATTTGAGATTAATGCTGTAACCTACCAAAATGTGTAAAAAGTCAGGGGGTCTGAATACTTTCCGAATGCACTGTAGGGTGTCGTTCCTGCAAATAACACCTCAACCAGTCGCCACTCCAAGCCGCGTCATAGTTCATTGTAGTTGGAACCGTAGCCTTTTCAATGAATCAGTAGTATGTTAAGCAGTTGTTTTGCTTTCATGATCGCCATATGCATTCAGTCCCTTATGCCTATTCTGCCTCCTCAATGTGTTCAGTAAAGTTGCCCCGAAAAATGTATAGAATGTACAAGGCTATTTAAAGGACCATTTATCTGTTATTGACAACATGTTAAGAATAAGTATTTTGTGTCCGCCGTTTCAGTCTACCAGTTCCAATGGAAACGGTGGCCTGCTATAGAAATAATCTATAATACATTTAGTAGTAATTTGATCATGGTATTGGGTAACTGTTTACTATGCAATCTCTAAATACCTGACCCAGAGTCATTGACTAAAAGGCCATTTTAATGGAGATATCCATTGACCATGCTTTTTAGTCCAGGAGTAGATGTAATCTGGTTGGCTAGGCTATCCAAGTAAAAATCGTTGGACCAACGTCAGCTTGTTATGTGATATTCCATGGTGTCTTTTGTCTGGCTTTCAGCTCATGATGAGAAGAGGCGGAGTGGGGGAGGAGGGTCTTTCTCTAATTGAATTGATCCTCCCCCTCCCCCATGGTTTATTTAAGCAATAAGGCCTGAGGGGGGGGGGGGGGGGGGTGCCACGGCTAAGGGCTGTTCTTTGTACGACGCAACACGGAGTGCCTGGATACAGCCCCTTCGTCGTGGTATATTGGCCATCTACTACAAACCCCAGAGGTGCCTTATTACTCATTAGAACAGTAAAAATTCATATTTGTTCATACCCATGGTATAGAGTCTGATATACCACGGCTTTCAGTCAATCAGCATTCAGGGCTCGAAAGACCCAGTTTATAATGGCTAATAAATACCAGTGCATCCCTCTGACAATTAGCTCTTCTGGAAGATGTGCTGCTGGGAATTAGAGTTTGGATTAGTCCCCTGCTATATAACACACAACCATTAGTCCATATGTTCAATTGAAATTAACCTTAAAGGGGATGCCTATCCCTGCCATGCCCCTTTAACCCCCCCCCCCCCCCCCCCCCCCAAACCTCTGCCCTTTTCCCTCTGTGCCACCAGATCACCCGGGTGGTGCTGAGTAAAGGCTGGCGCTGTCTGGAGTGCACAGTGTGCGAGGCGTGCGGCCAGGCCAGCGACCCGGGCCGCCTGCTGCTGTGTGACGACTGTGACATCAGCTACCACACTTACTGCTTGGACCCTCCCCTACAGACAGTGCCCAAGGGCAGCTGGAAGTGCAAGTGGTGTGTATATGCCGTGACTGCTGTCACTCACAGAGCACAGCCAATCAGAGCTTGTCTGGCTGCACCAATGATGCTGTTGAATATTTTCGGAAGATTTGTTTTTATTGTTGGTCTGTCACTCTTCTTTCCCTTAGTATCTGTTGATATGGCTCCATCTCTATAATGTACCTTCTCGTCTACGTTTCTGTATGGTCCCTCCCCCTCACACGGCTCTGTAGCAGCGCCGTGTGAGGGGGAAACGTGTCAGGTGTAACGCCAGTCCCTAATCCCCAGTCAAACAACGCTCTGTTGACACTGCAGCGAGACACATTCATTCAGGTCTTTCCTTGGAGCCACGCCAGTGACATTTATTTTTAGGACAGCTCTTTTCATGGTGGATGATCCATACACACACACACACACTTCAGTAACTGTAGTCTGTTATTTTAGTGTTTATATTAGGTGTGTGTGTCTGTTTACCCTCAGGTTTGTTTGGATGAACAGTATTTGTGTGTGTGCATTATCATTGGACACATCTGTGTTGAAATGGATGCTACATATACTGTGAGTTGCTGTTGTGGTGTGTGTGTGTGTGTGTGTGTGTGTGTGTGTGTGTGGTTGTGTGTGGTTGTGTGTGTATTTCACACCTGCTGAATCTCGTCCCCTCACGCCACCCTCTCTCCCCCCTGCCACAGGTGTGTCTCCTGTACCCAGTGCGGTGCCACCTCCCCTGGCCTGAGGTGTGACTGGCAGAACCACTACACCCTGTGTGGCCCCTGTGGCAGCCTGGCATCCTGCCCGGTGTGCATGCGCAGCTACCGTGAGGACGAGCTCATCGTGCAGTGCCGCCAGTGTGACAGGTGAGCAGCGCTCCCACTGCCAGGCCAGGTGCCAGCCGAGCATGATTGGGTGGCACTAGGGCCTGGCAACACTGTAGACGTGGCATGCTGGTTGTTGCAGTGTTCAGTTTGACAAAGACAACAGTCCAAAGATTTACTACGGTTTAATTTAGTCATCGTAAGGCTTGAGGGGCCAGAACGTATGGTTGCTATGGCAACCGGGTTAATGCATGTCGGAGTTTGTGTGTAGGCAAGTGCTTCTTTGTGTCTTTGTGCACCTGTGGCTCTGTGTTTTTACACTTGTATGTATTCGTATTGCGTGACTACATGCACATTTATAAAGTCCAGGCATAAAGTGCATATGTAAATGTATCTGATCATCTTCTCCTTCCCCTCAGGTGGGTCCACGCGTGTTGCCAGGGCCTGAACACGGATGAGGAGGTGGAGAATGCAGCGGATGATGGTTTTGACTGCACCATGTGTCGAATGCACACTCTGCCTTCACAGGGTAAGACTCCAGACCTAGCCCACACACTGTGAAAGCTATGTATGTGTATGATAAGACCTGACAAATAGTTATGTGGTGTTGGCTATATGATGCTCCCAAGTGGCACAGTGGTCTAAAGCACTGCATCACAGCGCAAGAGACGTCACTGCAGTGCATGGTTCGAATCCAGGCTGTATCACATCTGGCCGTGATTGGAGTCCCATAGCGCGGCGCACAATTGGCCCAGCGTCGTCAGCGTTTGGCCGGGGTAGGCCGTCATTGTAAATAAGAATTTGTTCTTAACTGAATTGCCTAGTTAAATAAAGCTTTAAAAAAACTCCCGACATGTTCATTACTATGGGACAGCTGGAGATGGAATTTGAATATTGAAACAGTGTTGCAAATGTCGGAAAGACAGAGAGCAATTTTTATACAAATCTCCACTGTTGAAAACTAAAGGTTAGTCAAAAAGAAATGTGAGATCATTTATAGATGTTTTTTATAGTAGAGATCAAGGTTATAAATTGCCTGGCTGGGCTGATGAGACAGTGGATTGTTCAGTCAGATGGAACAGAGTAAATAGGCATTTTAACGTCATAGATTTAGCTGGTGGTAACTTGTGGAATAGACACCGGCTGGAATGTGGATTAGACCCACCTGTTGTATAATTAAGCAATAAGGTACCTCTGGGGTTTGTGGTATATGGCCAATATACCACGGCTAATGGCTGTTCTTACGCATGACACATCGCAGAGTGCCTGGACACAGCCCTTAGCTGTGGTATATTGGTCATATACCACAAACCCCCGAGGTGCCTTATTGCTATTATAAACTGGTTACCAACGTAATTAGAGCAGTAAAAATAAATGTTTTGTCATACCCGTGGTATACGGTCTGATATACCACGGCTGTCAGCCAATCATCATTCAGGGCTCGAACCACCCAGTTTATAATGGTTAATATATCCTACTTGTATATTTTTTTTAATGTACTGTAATGTACAGTGTTCCCAAGCTCATCTCGATGAACTCAACCAGCTCCTCTCAATTAGCCTAAAGGCATGCTCTATTCTGTTAATGGGACCAGGCTCAGACAAATGTGGGCTGTTCATTACAACAGCAGATGGCTAGAATTAAATATCAACCTGCAACCTGTTCACTCATCCATTCTATCTGATAATGATTGAAATTTGGGACAGATTTTACCTCAGACAAAAGTGAGGAGTGATGGAAAAGGGGAGGTAGGGAGATAAATAGACATCCTTATTTGAATGATGGAACTGAATGATGGAATTCTCAATTAAATAATAGTTGAGTAACATATTTAAATGTTTATTCTTTACGTTTTGTGGCGGCGGTTGGATCCGGTGCTCGCTGTTTGATGCATTTACTAAGGCAACAGTGTTCACTGCTGTTTTTGACTTCAATGTTTTGAAATCCTGCAAATCCTATTCATAATGACTCATGACATTTTGCAAATTTGTCATGTCATCGTTTCAGGCAAAATGAAAGCCCTCCTGTCTGATGGCTGCGAGGCCCCGATGGTGACCCAGATGGTGACTAAAACAAGAGAACCAGGTAATCAAGCTCTACAGATCCAAATAACCCAGATAATAGTCACTGTTTATGAGGTGGTGTGAATCAAATTAATCATTACTTTCTGATAATGTAGTTGACAGCGTTGGACTTGCTACTGTAATATCCACGGTATGAGGACACGAGTATTTCACTATTTGTAAAAAAAGATATATATATATATATATATATATATATATATATATATATATACTGCTCAAAAAAATAAAGGGAACACTTAAACTGAATGAAGGAAATAATCTTATTAAATACTTTTTTCTTTACATAGTTGAATGTGCTGACAACAAAATCACACAAAAATAATCAACGGAAATCCAATTTATCAACCCATGGAGGTCTGGATTTGGAGTCACACTCAAAATTAAAGTGGAAAACCACACGACAGGCTGATCCAACTTTGATGTAATGTCCTTAAAACAAGTCAAAATGAGGCTCCGTAGTGTGTGTGGCCTCCACGTGCCTGTATGACCTCCCTACAACGCCTGGGCATGCTCCTGATGAGGTGGCGGATGGTCTCCTGAGGGAACCCCTCCCAGACCTGGACTAAAGCATCCACCAACTCCTGGACAGTCTGGGGTGCAACGTGGCATTGGTGGATGGAGCGAGACATGATGTCCCAGATCTGCTCAATTGGATTCAGGTCTGGGGAACGGGCAGGCCAGTCCATAGCATCAATGCCTTCCTCTTGCAGGAACTGCTGACACACTCCAGCCACATGAGGTCTAGCATTGTCTTGCATTAGGAGGAACCCAGGGCCAACAGCACCAGCATATGGTCTCACAAGGGGTCTGAGGATCTCATCTCGGTACCTAATGGCAGTCAGGCTACCTCTGGCGAGCACATGGAGGGCTGTGCGGCCCCCAAAGAAATGCCACCCCACACCATGACTGACCCACCGCCAAACCGGTCATGCTGGAGGATGTTGCAGGCAGCAGAATGTTCTCCACGGCGTCTCCAGACTCTTTCACATCTGTCACATGTGCTCAGTGTGAACCTGCTTTCATCTGTGAAGAGCACAGGGCGCCAGTGGCGAATTTGCCAATCTTGGTGTTCTCTGGCAAATGCCAAACGTCCTGCACGGTGTTGGGCTGTAAGCACAACCCCCACCTGTGGACGTCGGGCCCTCATACCACCCTCATGGAGTGTGTTTCTGACGGTTTGAGCAGACACATGCACATTTGTGGCCTGCTGGAGGTCATTTTGCAGGGCTCTGGCAGTGCTTCTCCTGCTCCTCCTTGCACAAAGGCGGAGGTAGCGGTCCTGCTGCTGGGTTGTTGCCCTCCTACGGCCTCCTTCATGTCTCCTGATGTACTGACCTGTCTCCTGGTAGCGCCTCCATGCTCTGGACACTACGCTGACAGACACAGCAAACCTTCTTGCCACAGCTCGCATTGATGTGCCATCCTGGATGAGCTGCACTACCTGAGCCACTTGTGTGGGTTGTAGACTCCGTCTCATGCTACCACTAGAGTGAAAGCACCGCTAGCATTCAAAAGTGACCAAAACATCAGCCAGGAAGCATAGGAACTGAGAAGTGGTCTGTGGTCCCCACCTGCAGAACCACTCCTTTATTGGGGATGTCTTGCTAATTGTCTATAATTTCCACCTGTTGTCTATTCCATTTACACAACAGCATGTGAAATTTATTGTCAATCAGTGTTGCTTCCTAAGTGGACAGTTTGATTTCACAGAAGTGTGATTGACTTGGAGTTACATTGTGCTGTTTAAGTGTTCCCTTTATTTTTTTGAGCTGTGTATATCGTAAACACATATATGGTTCTAGACGTGTAAGTGATCTTCAGCATTTAGTTCACAATACTTAATATACTTCATGTTTAGTGTACTCGAAGTCCTCGAGAGCTGTTGTTGCTGCTAGTTTTTCAGTCATTGTCTAATGTTGTTGAAAACCTTAAACCTCCCTTTAGCCAATCAGAAGACATACACCCAGGATGGGGTGTGTCTGACAGAGTCGGGCATGTGCCAGCTGCAGAGCCTGGTGGTGCCCTCTTCGTCGACCCGCCGAGGACAGAACAGGCGGCCCAAGCCCAAGCTCAAACTGAAGATCATAAATCAAAACAGTGTAGCTGTGCTCCAGTCTCCACTGGACCCCCGCTACTTAGAGCTGTCCCGGGACGGGTACATGGACAACAACCGAGGTAAACTGACTTCTAGGGTTTCACAAATGGTTGGCTGCATGTGCCCCACCTTGAGGAGTCCAGGGGCTCCAATCCGGCAAAAAATGTACGAGAAGAAAGAAAGAGGATGTCTTGCTCAAATAACCCCCCCTTTTGAGAAGTCTAACAATCCATTTTTGTTTTCATTGAAAATGTTATGTCGATTAATATGTTTGAATTGGGATGAGAAGATGCAGACATTGGAGTTTAATGGCCATTCACATTGGCCAGCACTGGAATGTCTGGGCTATTTTCTGAGGATTGAGTTTTCAGTTTACATTTTTTTGGTATGACGGGGGGGGGGGCATAAATCCTTTCCTCGTTGCTTTTTAATCAGAACGGTCAAAAGAAAGAGCGTATGTTTGCCAGGAAGCAACGTTTCAATCATCTCTAAATGTAGAGGAACAGGGGAAAAAAAGAAAAAACTTTCCTGCCTCACTGGAACCTATTTGGGAAAAGCGAAGCAGGGAAAGGAGAGCAGGCATGTAATGAATCTGACAGAGAGAAGTCTTTGAAAACAGCAGTCAGCAAATTATACCTGAATTGGCATTTTGGTGAGGAGGAGGCTGGCCAGGGCTAACTGAATTAATCCACAGCCCTTCTGTCAGAACTCTGCTCTGAGTGCAAGCAAGGGCTAATGATGAGCAATTAACCCTTTCCTGTTTCCTGGTATATTTAACCCATGCAGCGGGTGAATTTTCAAGCCCTGTTGAATGGCTGCTGTACACATCACGTAACGCTATGTTATAATGTAGCTATAACCATACATGAAATTATGACAACGCACACACAGATAATTAGATTAGATTCATCTTGGCTTGAAGAAGTCTATTTCACCATTTACAGCAGTGAACTAGGGTTGTGATCAGGTACTAGGGACTATGTTGGGGTGTCTGTAGGTGTTATAGCCACTATAAGTGCAGTACATGAACCTCATAGCATGAAGAAAGATGAGAGAAATAACAACTAAAAAAGTCAACCTTGGACTGATCATGCATATATACGGTATGTACAGTACATTTGTGCAAGACCAATATGTAAAGGATATATACATCAATCATTGAACAAATCCTGGAGGTGCCACTCATTTGCATTTATAATCTGAGAAATACTCCAGCGTTATCGCTAAGGGGTTAACGCTAAAATGGTCTGTGGCTAATTTTGAATTACACCACTTAATGTACTGCTGTGGCACCTCTTCCAGAGGTCTTACTCGGACAACAGGCCCACCAAGATGGCAGACCTTCCATGGAAGGTACATTGAGCTTTTTGTGGGTCACATGAAGTATGTGCAGGGTCAGGTCATGTTCATTAAGCATCAAATGCATACAATAGAGAGGGATTACCTAGAAAAAAAGTATTTTATTTATCCATTGCAAAAACTGTTTTCGATTGCGTGTCATAATGAACAAGACCTCGATCTGTAGTCCTGGGTTTGGTGACGTGGTCCTGGGTTTGGTGACATGGTTGTGTTCCGTTCCAGAAGGGGACCTCATGATGTACTGTGACGTTAAGTCTGAGTCCAGCCCGGAACGGGAGCCCGTTGACGACGACGCCAAGGGTGCCGAAGACACCGACGGCAACAAGAAGAGGAAGAGGAAACCGTACCGGCCCGGTAGGTTCAAAGTTCAAAACATTTTTCAATTTGGTGAGTTAGAAACGTCTATGTATTTTGGCTCAAAGATGGCACAGCAAAAACTCTCTGGAAAAACAAATCCGTTCATATGAGGCATCATTACAAAGTGTAAGGAACACCGACGCTCATGGAAGGGTCCCCTTCCTTAGGTCAGCACAGACCTTGGGTCAGTTTTGTCTCAAGTGGGTTGAGGTTCAAATCAGTTTATTTGTCACGTGCGCCAAATACAACAGGTGTAGACCTTACAGAAAAATGCTTACTTACAGGCCCTAACCAACAGTGACATTTTTAAGTTAAATTAAAAAAAGTATTAGGTGAACAATAGATATGTAAGGAAATAAAAAACAACAGTGAAAAATAACAGTAGCGAGGCTATAACCAGTAGCGAGGCTATAACCAGTAGCGAGGCTATAACCAGTAGCGAGGCTATAAACAGTAGCGAGGCTATAAACAGTAGCGAGGCTATAACCAGTAGCGAGGCTATAACCAGTAGCGAGGCTATAACCAGTAGCGAGGCTATAAACAGTAGCGAGGCTATAAACAGTAGCGAGGCTATAACCAGTAGCGAGGCTATAACCAGTAGCGAGGCTATAACCAGTAGCGAGGCTATAACCAGTAGCGAGGCTATAACCAGTAGCGAGGCTATAACAGCCCCATCGATATAACAGTAGCGAGGCTATAAACGGTAGCGAGGCTATAACCGGTAGCGAGGCTATAACCGGTAGCGAGGCTATAACCGGTAGCGAGGCTATAACCGGTAGCGAGGCTATAACAGCCCCATCGATATAACAGTAGCGAGGCTATAAACGGTAGCGAGGCTATAAACGGTAGCGAGGCTATAAACGGTAGCGAGGCTATAACCGGTAGCGAGGCTATAACCGGTAGCGAGGCTATAAACAGTAGCGAGGCTATAACAGCCCCGTCGATATAACAGTAGCGAGGCTATAACAGCCCCGTCGATATAACAGTAGCGAGGCTATAAACGGTAGCGAGGCTATAACCAGTAGCGAGGCTATAACAGCCCCATCGATATAACAGTAGCGAGGCTATAAACGGTAGCGAGGCTATAACCGGTAGCGAGGCTATAACCGGTAGCGAGGCTATAACCGGTAGCGAGGCTATAACCGGTAGCGAGGCTATAACAGCCCCATCGATATAACAGTAGCGAGGCTATAAACGGTAGCGAGGCTATAAACGGTAGCGAGGCTATAAACGGTAGCGAGGCTATAACCGGTAGCGAGGCTATAACCGGTAGCGAGGCTATAAACAGTAGCGAGGCTATAACAGCCCCGTCGATATAACAGTAGCGAGGCTATAACAGCCCCGTCGATATAACAGTAGCGAGGCTATAAACGGTAGCGAGGCTATAACCGGTAGCGAGGCTATAACCGGTAGCGAGGCTATAACCAGTAGCGAGGCTATAACCGGTAGCGAGGCTATAACCGGTAGCGAGGCTATAAACAGTAGCGAGGCTATAACAGCCCCGTCGATATAACAGCAGCGAGGCTATAACAGTAGCGAGGATATATACAGGTTAGTCAGGCTAATTGAGGTAGTATGTACATGAATGTATAGTAAAAGTGACTGTGCATATATGATAAACAGAGAGTAGCAGCAGCGTAAAAGAGGGGTTGGGGGGGCACACAATACAAATAGTCCGGGTAGCCATTTGATTACCTGTTCAGGAGCCTTATGTCTTGGGGGTAAAAACTGTTGAGAAGCCTTTTTGTCCTAGACTTGGCACTCCGGTACCGCTTGCCATGCGGTAGTAGAGAGAACGGTCTATGACTGGGGTGGCTGGGGTCTTTGACAATTTCTAGGGCCTTTCTCTGACACAGCCTGGGGTAGAGGTCCTGGATGGCAGGCAGCTAAGCCCCATTGATGTACTGGGCCGTACGCACTACCCTCTGTAGTGCCTTGCGGTCGGAGGCTGAGCAGTTGTTGTACCAGGCAGTGATGCAACCAGTCAGGATGTTCTCGATGGTGCAGCTGTAGAACCTTTAAGGATCTGAGGACCCATGCCAAATCGTTTTAGTTTCCTGAGGGGGAATAGGCTTTGTCGTGCCCTCTTCATGATTGTCTTGGTGTGTTTGGATCATTCTAGTTTGTTGGTGATGTGGACACCAAGGAACTTGAAGCTCTCAACCTGCTCCACTATAGCCCCGTCGACGAGAATGGGGTTGTTTTTGGTCCTCCTTTTCCTGTTTCCTGTAGTCTACAATCATCTCCTTAGTCTTGGTTACGTTGAGGGATAGGTTGTTATTCTGGCACCACCCGGCCAGGTCTCTGACCACCTCCCTTCCATAGGTCAGCACAGACCTTGGGTCAGTTTTGTCTCAAGTGGGTTAAGGCTCAGATGAAGCTGATTTTATAGCAGCTCTTAGGAACATCTTATGTGTATCATCATAGGAGAAAGATGGGAGAGGGGATGTTGATAGGGATTAATGGACAGGGAAAGAGTGGTGGGTGATGGAGGTATGGGGAGGGGATGGAGAGGGAGAGGGAGAGTGGGTTAGAGGAAGGGAGAGTGGGTTAGAGGGATGGAGAGTGGGTTAGAGGGATGGAGAGTGGGTTAGAGGGATGGAGAGTGGGTTAGAGGGATGGAGAGTGGGTTAGAGGGATGGAGAGTGGGTTAGAGGGATGGAGAGTGGGTTAGAGGGATGGAGAGTGGGTTAGAGGGATGGAGAGTGGGTTAGAGGGATGGAGAGTGGGTTAGAGGGATGGAGAGTGGGTTAGAGGGATGGAGAGTGGGTTAGAGGGATGGAGAGTGGGTTAGAGGGAGGGAGAGTGGGTTAGAGGGAGGGAGAGTGGGTTAGAGGGAGGGAGAGTGGGTTAGAGGGAGGGAGAGTGGGTTAGAGGGAGGGAGAGTGGGTTAGAGGGAGGGAGAGTGGGTTAGAGGGAGGGAGAGTGGGTTAGAGGGATGGAGAGGGAGAGTGGGTTAGAGGGATGGAGAGGGAGAGTGGGTTAGAGGGAGGGAGAGTGGGTTAGAGGGATGGAGAGTGGGTTAGAGGGATGGAGAGTGGGTTAGAGGGAGGGAGAGTGGGTTAGAGGGAGGGAGAGTGGGTTAGAGGGAGGGAGAGTGGGTTAGAGGGAGGGAGAGTGGGTTAGAGGGAGGGAGAGCGGGTTGGAGGGAGGGAGAGCGGGTTGGAGGGAGGGAGAGCGGGTTGGAGGGAGGGAGAGCGGGTTGGAGGGAGGGAGAGCGGGTTGGAGGGAGGGAGAGCGGGGTAGAGGGATGGAGCGGGAGAGTGGGTTAGAGGGATGGAGAGGGAGAGTGGGTTAGAGGGATGGAGCGGGAGAGTGGGGTAGAGGAGTGGAGGGATGGAGGTGGAGGGATGGAGGTGGAGGGATGGAGGTGGAGGGATGGAGGTGGAGGGATGGAGGTGGAGGGATGGAGGTGGAGAGTGAGGGGTAAGTGGATGGACGGAGAGGGGGTGTAGAGGGTTGGAGAGAGAGGGGGGTACAGGGAGTAGAGGGATAGGAAGAGGGGGTAGAGGGATAGGAAGAGGGGGGTAGAGGGATGAGAGAGGGGGTTAAGTGGATGGAGGGAGGGGGGGTTAAGTGGATGGCGAGAGAGGGGGGGTAAGTGGATGGAGAGGGGGGTAGAGGGATGAGAGAGAGGGGGGATGGAGAAAAAGGATGGGGAGCAGACTTATGGGAGATGGAAAGAGGATTGTGATAGGGATGAATGAACCAGGGGAGAGAGCGGGAAGGAGAGTGGTGGATGATTGTGGTAGGAAGGGGGGGGTGGATGGATGGATGGATGGATGGATGGATAGAGAGAGAGGGGATGTATGAAGGGGGCGAGAGAGAAGGGATGTATGAAGGGAGAGAGCGAGGGGATGGGATGTATGAAGGGAGAGAGAGAGAGAGGGTGGTATGAAGGAGTAGAGAAGGAATGGGGGGAGGAGACTTATGGGAGTTGGAAAGAGGATGTTGATAGGGATGAATGGACCAGGTAGAGAGAGCAGGAAGGAGAGTGGTGGATGGTGGCTGGAGAAGGAGAGAGGGAAAGAGAGAGGGATGCAGGGAGGGAGAAGGGATTGTGGTAGAGCGAGGGATAGAGGGAGAAGACTTATCTGAGAGGACAGCTCCGCTGGACAGTGCACTGCTCTCTAAATGCTCACTGTGTGATATTTACAGCCGTCCCTTAGCTTTTTTTATCGTTCTTTTTTATTACGGAGTGGGCCTTTAAAGCTCTGGAAAGAGGGCTCCAGAAAAATAACATTGACTCATATACTCAACGGAATAATCTCCTTAAAAAAAACACCCGGAAATTGTATTTTTATATAGGACCTTTTAATTTGCCTATCTTTAAAAAAGAAAATGGTTCCTCTGAAGTGTTTCACAGCAGTAGGGCACATCCCTGGCTAGTGGATTTTCTTCCCGCTAGACATTGCTTCCTTATCTTTTAGTGAACTCCACGCTATGCTTGTTATCTTGTGTGGACTTAAAGAATTTGTCGCAGTAATAAAGTACACCGGACCCAATTCTGCTCGCTTGGCGGAACACTGTTCTTGTCCATTTCCAGCCATGGCTACTGTGATATTGTTCTCTCTGGTTGAACTTGTCACAATGTGTTGGGCATTGCGTGCACACACATACACCACAGTACACAGGCACACAGTACAAATCACATTTTATTCCTCACATGCTTGTTAAACAACAGGTGTAGACTAACAGTGAAATGACTACTGATGGTCCAACAGAGTTCAAGATAAGATAAACTATAATACAAAATAGAAATATTGATGAGGAATAAATGCACAGTGAATAACAAGAACGAGTAAAAGTAACATGGCTATATACAGGCAGTAGCATGGCTATATACAGGCAGTAGCATGGCTATATACAGGCAGTAGCATGGCTATATACAGGCAGTAGCATGGCTATATACAGGCAGTAGCATGGCTATATACAGGCAGTAGCATGGCTATATACAGGCAGTAACATGGCTATATACAGGCAGTAACATGGCTATATACAGGTAGTAACATGGCTATATACAGGCAGTAGCATGGCTATATACAGGCAGTAACATGGCTATATACAGGCAGTAACATGGCTATATACAGGTAGTAACATGGCTATATACAGGTAGTAACATGGCTATATACAGGTAGTAACATGGCTATATACAGGTAGTAACATGGCTATATACAGGCAGTAACATGGCTATATACAGGCAGTAACATGGCTATATACAGGCAGTAGCATGGCTATATACCGGGAGTACCAGGCAATAACATGGCTATATACAGGCAGTAACATGGCTATATACCGGTAGTACCAGGCAGTAACATGGCTATATACAGGCAGTAGCATGGCTATATACCGGTAGTACCAGGTAGTAACATGGCTATATACAGGCAGTAGCATGGCTATATACCGGGAGTACCAGGTAGTAACATGGCTATATACAGGCAGTAGCATGGCTATATACCGGGAGTACCAGGTAGTAACATGGCTATATACAGGCAGTAACATGGCTATATACCGGGAGTACCAGGTAGTAACATGGCTATATACAGGCAGTAACATGGCTATATACCGGGAGTACCAGGTAGTAACATGGCTATATACTGGGAGTACCAGGCAGTAACATGGCTATATACAGGCAGTAGCATGGCTATATACCGGGAGTACCAGGTAGTAACATGGCTATATACTGGGAGTAACATGGCTATATACCGGGAGTACCAGGTAGTAACATGGCTATATACAGGCAGTAGCATGGCTATATACCGGGAGTACCAGGTAGTAACATGGCTATATACAGGCAGTAACATGGCTATATACCGGGAGTACCAGGTAGTAACATGGCTATATACAGGCAGTAACATGGCTATATACCGGGAGTACCAGGTAGTAACATGGCTATATACAGGCAGTAGCATGGCTATATACCGGGAGTACCAGGTAGTAACATGGCTATATACTGGGAGTAACATGGCTATATACCGGGAGTACCAGGTAGTAACATGGCTATATACCGGGAGTACCAGGCAGTAACATGGCTATATACTGTAGATGGGGGTAAAGTGATTAGGCAACAGGATAGATAGCAGAAGCAGTGTATGAGTGTGCGTGCTGGGATGTCAGTGTAAGTACAGTGCCTTCAGAAAGTTTTCACACCCCTTGACTTTTTCCACATTTTGAATTTAAAATGGATTATATTGAGATATTTTGTCACAGGCCTACACACAGTACCCCGTAATGTCATTAGCGGAATTATGTTTTACAAATTAATTAAAAATGATAAGCCTAAGTAAGTTCAGGAGTAAAATGTTGCCTGACAAGTCACATAATAAGTTGCATGGACTTACTCTGTGTGCAATAATAGTGTTTAACATGATTTTTAAATGACTACCTCATCTCTGTACCACACACATACAATTCTCTGTAAGGTCCCTGAGTCGGGAAGTGAATTTCTAACACAGATTCAACCACAAAGACCAAGGCAGGTTTTCCAATGCCTCGCAAAGGACACCTATTGGTAGATGGGTAAAAAAAAGCGATCATTGAATATGCCTTTGAGCATAGTGAAGTTATTCATTATGCTTTGGATGGTGTATCAATACATCCAGTCACTACATAGATACAGGCGTTTTTCCGAAATTAGTTGCCGGAGAAGAAGGAAACTGCTCAGGGATTTCACCATGAGCTCAAAGGTGACTTTAAACCAGTTAGAGTTTAATGGGTGTGATCGGAGAAAACTGAGGATGGATCAACAACATTGTAGTTACTCCACAATACTATCCTAATTGACGAGTGAAAAGAAGGAAACCTGTACAGAATACAAATATTCCAAAACATGCATCCTGTTTGCAACAAGGCACTAAAGCAATTATTTCACACAAAAAAAATGTGGTGAAGCAATTCACTTTTTATCCTGAATACCAAGTGTTATGTTTGGGGTATATCTAATTTTCAGGCATAGTGGTGACTGCATCATGTTATGGGTAGGCTTGTAATCGTTAAAGACTGAGTTTTTCAGGGTAAAAAAAGAAACTGAAGCATAGGCAAAATTCTAGAGGAAAACCTGTTTGTCTGCTTTCCACCAGACACTGGAAGAAGAATTCAGCAGGACAATAACCTAAATCACAAGACCAAATCTACGCTGGAGTTGCTTACCTAGAAGACGGTGACTGTTCCTGAGTGGCAGAGTTAGATTTAAGCCGATTTAAGACTAAACTATGGCAAGACTTGAAAATGGTTGTCTAGCAATGATCAACAACCAATTTGACCTTGAATAAAACATTTTAAGAATAATGGGCAAATATTGTACAATCCTGTTGGGCAAACCTCTTAGAGATTTACCCAGAAAACCTCACAGCTGTAATCGCTGCCAAAGTTGATTCTAACATGTGGGGTGTGAATACTTATGTAAATTTGATATTTCTGTATTTCATTTTCGCTAAAGTTGCGAAAATTTCTAAAAATATGTTTTCACTTTGTCGTTATGGGCTATTGTGTGTATCAATTTTGAATTCAGGCTGTAACACAACAAAATGTGGAGTAAGTCAAGGGGTATGAATACTTTCTTAAGGCACTGTATGTTTGAGTGTGTGGGTACATTCCAGTGTGTGTGCATAGTCAGTGCTTGAGTTGGTGCAAAAAATGGTCAATGCAGGTAGTCCAAGTAGCCATTTGATTAGCTATTTAGCAGTACACCACAGGAGGTTGGTGGCAACTTAATAGGGAAGGACGGGCTCGTGGTAATGACTGGAGCAGAATTAGTAGAATGAAATCAAATACATGGTTTGATGCCATTCCATTCGCTCCGTTCCAGCCATTATTATGAGCCGTCCTCCCCTCAGCAGCCTCCACTGCACAGGCAAACACGTGCAGGAACGCACACACAATATCCAAGAATAAAACGGCCCTAGAATGAAGTGCCTTCAAAATTTCCTGCGCTTGAGCGTTTGATTAACCAAACATTAAAGACTTGTGTGTCTGCACATTTCCCTTAGATGTGAATGTCGGTATAAGTGTTTGTCTGTGCATGTGTTCATTCCTAAGTGTGTAAGATGTGTGTATGTCTATGGCAGAGAGAGCCACACACACTCACCCATGTCAAGTAGCTCTGTCTGACAGGGAGGCAGGGTGGAGGGGGCGGGAGGAGAGATGGATGGGGTGGGGAGAGGTGGAGACGACGGCGTGTCTCTCCTGTATGCCAGGTCACTTGTTATGAACCGTCACTTTATTCTACCCTGCTCTGGTGAACAGAGAGAAAGGCAACTGGCTGCAGACATTCTCACAAATAACATACCAGTAGAGCTGGGTGATATGGATAAAAATCCATATCGCAATACATTTCCTCAATTGTCCCATTAACAATCACCCATATGTGACCGACCGGCTCAAATCGGTCTTATGTAGCAACATTTGAAATTGTGTTTTTTACATTGGATTGAAGTCGAGACAAAATGATACGTCATACACTACAGTTGAGGAACAATGGGAAAGTCATTCTGCTTTGAAAGTTGATAAACTTGTCCAACTCACTTTTGAGTGGGCCTTTGAATGTTTTGGTACCTACTGGAGAGCTCTCCTTTGTCTACACCCATTCAGCATCGTTCACACCCTCTTAAGCCTTAGTCCCAACCATCTCTTTATAAGGATTCACGAGTGAGGTCATTTTTATTTATTTATTTTATTTAACCAGGTAGGCTAGTTGAGAACAAGTTCTCATTTGCAACTGCGACCTGGCCAAGATAAAGCATAGCAATTCGACACATACAACAACACAGTTACACATGGAATAAACAAAACATATACAGTCAATAATACAGAAGAACAAAAGAAAACAAAAAGTCTATATACAGTGAGTGCAAATGAAGTAAGTTAAGGCAATGAATAGGCCATGGTGGTGAAGTAATTACAATATAGCAATTAAACACTGGAATGGTAGATGTGCAGAAGATGAATGTGCAAGTAGAGATACTGGGGTGCAAAGGAGGAAGATAAATAAATAAATACAGTATGGGGATGAGTTAGTTGGATGGGCTATTTACAGATGGGCTATGCACAGGTGCAGTGATCTGTGAGCTGCTCTGACAGCTGGTGCTTAAAGCTAGTGAGGGAGATATGAGTCTCCAGCTTCAGAGATTTTTGCAGTTCGTTTGTCATTGGCAGCAGAGAACTGGAAGGAAAGGCGGCCAAAGGAGGAATTGGCTTTGGGGGTGACCAGTGAGATATACCTGCTGGAGCGCGTGCTGCTATGGTGACCAGTGAGATATACCTGCTGGAGTGCGTGCTACGAGTGGGTGCTGCTATGGTGACCAGTGAGCTGAGATAAGGCGGGGCTTTACCTAGCAGAGACTTGTAGATGTCATGTGCTAAACAGTGAGTAGTGTAGTAAAGATGAAGACTGAATGTGGAAAAAGTAGTAGCCTACGATAAGGAAAAATTCCAGGTGAACAGATAAAAAATCTTTAATGAATATTAGATGACGCTTACCAAGACAAACTTGTCTAAAATGATGGGTCATGTGAAAGAAATGCAATAACTCCCAGCCACATCTTGCCAAGTGGATGGGTCTCTACAGAAGGTGTAAACGGTACAGACAAATGGTTACTTGCATAGTAGCAATATCAGAAATAGATTGTCAATATAAATAAAATATACGATATCAGTGATAGATGAGGTAATTATATGCATACAATCAGGGGTAAAGTGGCTGAGGAGCGGGATAATTATTTTTTAAATAGCAGCAGCAATGTTTGGTGTGTGTGTGTGTGTTAGGCATTGCAGATAGTGCTGATGACTGGTCTGTCCGAACCTAGCATGGACAAGGGAATCTATATTCGGAGAGCCTGTTTTTGTCCTGTCCTTGACTTTGGTGCTGGGCATGTGATGTCCATAGCCTCTTTGTCAAAAACTCCATGATCATCTCAAAAACATACATTTGTATAGCTGTGTCCAGTCCAGGTGGTGCTTGTACAAGCAGACCGTCTATGGGAGGAAGGAAGTCAGTGTTGAAACCTGAAACCTGGTCCCGATTGAGTCCGAACACTCCTCGACAACACCAGGCTCCAGAGCATCGAAGCTGTAAAACCGGGAAATAACAAAAAAAATTGGGAAGACATTACAACCTTGCAAAGTATCACTTCACCTCCCAAGTTTAGATAAGAAGAATAACCTCATACAATGCAATGAAATGATATTCACCTGAAGTGCTGGTACTGCTTCAACTGTGGCAGCGGCCTGAAGTACGGAGTCAGGTGTTGTTGCCAGCCATAGCTTTCCACCAACACCGTACCGTCCTCCAGTCCAACCAGCTGTGGGATGTTGGCCCCGGTCACAGTGCTGTCCTTCACAACACCAGCAATCTCAGAAAGTGTTTACTCTGGTCTTTCTGAAGCACTGCTGGACGAGGCCGAAGCATCAGTCGGGGAGAAAACTTGGTGTGGCCTGTGATCAGGAAGTGAAGGTCCAGACTGTGGTGGAGCTTGTGCATGGTCCACCAGGCACAATACCAGAGCACAAACTTATTAAGATAAGTTAATGAAAAGAAAATGTAACGTAAAACGTAATGCTTTTTTTTATGCATCATTATCAATGAAGTTTCACTTACCTACAAATGTGCAGAGCAGCAGCACCGCATACAGAAACATCTTGGAAACTGGAAGTTAAAATGACAATACACAGCTTGACTACGCGTACCTCTGGAAAATACAGAAACTATGAGATTAATAAAAGTAATGCCAATCATGTAGGCGGGACATATAAAAAAAAAAATCTAAATGTGTTTATGCTTTACATACCAAGTGTTGTCATCGATTCCTTGTAGAGACGCCACACTGCTGCATTTGTCACATGGGATGGCAGCAGGTTTCCACCAGTGTTTGTCCTGGGTTGGCGTCCTGGTAATACTATTGCATTATCCTCTGCGTAGTTGTTGAAGTTCAGCACTCGCTGCAAGTCCTCATGCTTCAGGTGTAACCTGTGCTTGCTTGGGCCAGCTCTCTTTTCGATGGGAGGCATTAGACCATTCTCCTTGTATGACTGGTGGAGGAGAGTCAGGCGTGTTCTACTGAAAGACAAATTCCAGGTACAAATAATTTGACATTATTATACAATAGATGGCTGCAATCACCGTCAGACACAGCTGCCTAACTTGATGGGTCATGTAATAATGGGAAGTGGAGTCTTTTGTTTAGACATGCTAGCTAAACAATTAACCATAATCCATAGAGTACGAGCAATACAAACCAATTGTCATAGCTAGCAAAGGTTAACCAAATAGGTTCAATGTTTGATAGCTAACATTAGGCTATAACTAGCATTGCGAAATGGCATTCTGAGAACATTACTACACACAGATCATAAACATAATGTTAGCTAGCGAGCCAGCCATCTAACGTCAGCTAGCTTGTTAACGTCTATGGGCTAGCGTCCCACCTACTCAACAGCCAGTGTAATCCCGTGGCGCGTTATTCAAATACCTTAGAAATGCTATTACTTCAATTTCTCAAACATATGACTATTTTACACCATTTTAAAGACAAGACTCTCGTTAATCTAACCACACTGTCCGATTTCAAAAAGGCTTTACAACGAAAGCAAAACATTAGATTATGTCAGCAGAGTACCCAGCCAGAAATAATCAGACACCCATTTTTCAAGCTAGCATATAATGTCACATAAACCCAAACCACAGCTAAATGCAGCACTAACCTTTGATGATCTTCATCAGATGACACACCTAGGACATTATGTTATACAATACATGCATGTTTTGTTCAATCAAGTTCATATTTATATCAAAAAACAGCTTTTTACATTAGCAGGTGACTAGCATGTGACTAGCATACCCACCGAACACTTCCGGTGAATTTACTAAATTACTCACGATAAACGTTCACAAAAAACATAACAATTATTTTAAGAATTATAGATCCAGAACTCCTCTATGCAGTCGATATGTCCGATTTTAAAATAGCTTTTCGGTGAAAGCACATTTTGCAATATTCTGAGTAGATAGCCCGGCAGTCACAGGCTAGCTATTTTGACACCCACCAAGTGTGGTACTCACCAAACTCCGATTTACTATTAGAAAAGTTTGATTACCTTTGCTGTCTTCGTCAGAATGCACTCCCAGGACTTCTACTTCAATAACAAATGTTGGTTTGGTTCAAAATAATCCATAGTTATATCCAAATAGCAGCGTTTTGTTTGTGCGTTCAAGACACTATCCGATGGGTAAAGAAGGGTGACGCGCCCGACGCGTTTCGTGACAAAAAAATGCTAAATATTCCATTACCGTACTTCGAAGCATGTTTAAAATCAATTTTTATGCTATTTTTCTCATAAAAAAGCGATAATATTCCGACCGGGAGTGGTTGTTTTCGTTCAAAGAGAGAGAAAGTAAACATGGTGTCGGCTCGGGCACGCGCCTCCAGTCTCATTGTTCTCAGATCGACCACTTACAAAATGCGCTAATGTTTTTCAGCCAGGGCCTGCAAAGCCACCATTCATCTTTCTGGCGCCTTCTGAGAGCATATGGGAGCGTTAGAAAATGTCACGTCATGCCAGAGATCCCCTGTTTTGGTTAGAGATGATCAAGAAGGCCATGAAATGGTCAGAGAGAGCGCTTCCTGTTTGGAATCTTCTCAGGTTTTGGCCTGCCAAATGAGTTCTGTTATACTCACAGACACCATTCAAACAGTTTTAGAAACTTTAGGGTGTTTTCTATCCAAATCAAACAATTATATGCATATTCTAGTTACTGGGCAGGAGTAGTAACCAGATTAAATCGGGTACGTTTTTTATCCGGCCGTGCAAATACTGCCCCCTAGCCCCAACAGGTTAACAGTAAGCTTTAACTTGGTCTTTTGTTTAGGCATGTAGCTAGCTAGCAAAACAATGAACCATATTCCTAATCCATAGAGTACTAGCAATACAAACCGATTGTCATAGCTAGCTAAAGTTAACAAAATAGGTTCAATGTTAGCTAGTTAGATAGCTAACATTAGGCTATAACTAGCAATGCGAAATAGCATTTTAAGAACATTACTACAGTCTCTGTACAGCCTGGCCTTTCTTCTGCGCGACAGTCCTGGAGGAGGTGCGCAGCTTAGAGTGAACATTGGACGTGACATCAGTCAAAACACCTAAAAACAAGACATGGTATCAAAAACAAGATAAAACTAGCTGAAATGAGCCACCTACGATTCCCCACATGGCGGCTTATTGTCATTGTTGTTAGCTATTTCGGTTTATCGTTCCAACACTACATACCTGTATCACACAAATAATATTCACTGCATTTAAGATTGATTAGGCTAGAGACGGTACAGCCACCTGGTTTCTTCACGCATCGCGCCGACAGAAACAAGCATCTCTCTGGTAAGAAGAAGGGCGAGAGTGTATGCCTTATGATTAACGAGACGTGGTGTGATCATAATAGCATACAGGAACTAAAGTCCTTTTGTTCACCTGACCTGGAATTCCTTACAATCAAATGCCGACCGCATTAACTACCAAGAGAATTCTCTTCGATCATAATCAGTCGTGTATATCCCCCCCAAGCAGACACATCGACGGCCCTGAAAGAACTTCATTTGACTCTATGTAAACTGGGAACCACATATCCTGAGGCTGCATTTATTGTAGCTGGGGATTTTAACAAGGCTAATCTGAAAACAAGGCTCCCTAAATTTTATCAGCATATCGAATGTGCGACCCGGGCTGGCAAAACCCTGGATCATTGTTATTCTAACTTCTGCGACGCATACAAAGCCCTCCCCCGCAATCCTTTTTGAAAATCTGACCACGACTCCATTTTGTTGCTCCCAGCCTATAGACAGAAACTAAAACAGGAAGCGCTCGTGCTCAGGTCTGTTCAACGCTGGTCCGACCAATCGGATTCCACGCTTCAAGATTGCTCAAGATTGCTTCGATCACGTGGACTGGGATATGTTCCGCATAGCGTCGGACAATAACATTGATGAGTACGCTGATTCGGTGAGCGAGTTTATTAGCAAGTGCATCAGTGATGTTGTACCCACAGCGTCTATTAAAACCTTCCCCAACCTGAAACCGTGGATTGATGGCAGCATTCGCGCAAAACTGAAAGCGCGAACCACTGCTTTTAATCAGGGCAAGGTGACCGGAAACATGACCGAATACAAACAGTGTAGCTATTCCCTCCGCAAGGCAATCAAACAAGCTAAGCGTCAGTATAGAGACAAAGTAGAGTCGCAATTCAACGGCTCAGACATGGGAAGTATGTGGCAGGGTCTACAGTCAGTTACGGACTACAAAAGGAAAACCAGCCCCATCGCGGACCACGATGTCTTGTTCCCAGACAAACTAAACAACTTATTTGCTTGCTTTGAGGACAATACAGTGCCACTGACACGGCCCGCTACCAAACCTGCGGGCTGTCCTTCACTGCAGCAATCGTGAGTAAAACATTTAAATGTGTTATCCCTCGCAAGGCTGCCGGCCCAGACGGCATCCCCAGCCGCGTCCTCAGACCATACGCAGACCAGCTGGCTGGTGTGTTTACGGACATATTCAATCAATCCTTATCACAGTCTGCTGTTCCCACATGCCTCAAGAGGACCACCATTGTTCCTGTTCCCAAGAAAGCTCAGGTAACTGAGCTAAATGACTACCGCCCCATAGTGCTCACTTCCATCATCATGAAGTGCTTTGAGAGACTAGTCAAGGACCATATCATCTCCACCCTACCTGACACCCTAGACCCACTCCAATTTGCTTACCGCCCCAATAGGTCCACAGACGACGCAATCGCAATCACACTGCACACTGCCCTAACCCATCTGGACAAGAGGAATACCTACGTAAGAATGCTGTTCATCGACTACAGCTTAGCATTTAACACCATAGTACCCTCCAAACTCGTCATTAAGCTCGTCATTAAGCTGGGTCTCGACCCCGCCCTGTGCAACTGGGTCCTGGACTTCCTGACGGGCTGCCCCCAGGTGGTGAGGGTAGGAAACATCTCCACCCCGCTGATCCTCAACACTGGGGCCCCACAAGGGTGTGTTCTCAGCCCTCTCCTGTACTCCCTGTTCACCCATGACTGCGTGGCCATGCACGCGTCCAACTCAATCATCAAGTTTGCAGACGACACTACAGTGGTAGGCTTGATTACCAACGACGACGAGACGGCCTACATGGAGGAGGTGAGGGCCCTCGGAGTGTGGTGCCAGGGAAATAACCTCACACTCAATGTCAACAAAACAAAGGAGATGATCGTGGACTTCAGGAAACAGCAGAGGGAGCAGCCCCCTATCCATATTGATGGGACTGTAGTGGAGAAGGTGGAAAGTTGTAAGTTCCTCGGCGTACACATCACGGACAAATTGAAATGGTCCACCCACACAGACAGCGTGGTGAAAAAGGCGCAGCAGTGCCTCTTCAACCTCAGGAGGCTGAAGAAATTTGTCTTGTCACCAAAAACACTCACAAACTTTTACAGATGCACAATCGAGAGCATCCTGTCGGGCTGTATCACCGCCTGGTACGGCTCTGCCCACAATCGTAAGGCTCTCCAGAGGGTAGTGAGGTCTGCACAATGCATCACCGGGGGCAAACTACCTACCCTCCTAGACACCTACAACACCCGATGTCACAGGAAGGCCAAAAAGATCATCAAGGACAACAACCACCCAAGCCACTGCCTGTTCACCCCGCTATCATCCAGAAGGCGAGGTCAGTACAGGTGCATGAAAGCGGGGACCGAGAGACTGAAAAACAGCTATCTCAAGGCCATCAGGCTGTTAAACAGCCATCACTAACATTGAGTGGCTGCTGCCAACATACTGACTCATCTCTAGCCACTTTTAATAATGAAAAATGTATGTAATAAATGTATCACTAGCCACTTTAAACAATGCCACTTTATATAATGTTACCCTACATTACTCATCTCATATATATATATATACTGTACTCTATACCATCTACTGCATCTTGCCTATGCCGTTCGGCCATCGCTCATTCATGTATCTTTATGTACATATTCTTATTCATTCCTTTACACTTGTGTGTATAAGGTAGTCGTTGTGAAATTGTTAGATTACTTGTTAGATATTACTGCATGGTCGGAAGCAGAAGTACAAGCATCTCGCTACACTCGCATTAACATCTGCTAACCATGTGTATGTGACAAATAAAATTTAATTTGATATGTAGCTATTATTATGTGTGTGTATACTGTGGCTTTGACTCCAGATTGTGTTGTGTATGATTGTTACAAGACAATCATTATTCATGGTTATAATGATCTGAAAATAACACCTTGCGGTGGTCTGGAGCAAGGAAGCTGTGACGCTGCGGTATAAGCTCGCAACTTTTAAAGGAGGAACGACAATGTTTTTTAATTTGGCTATTTTTAACTAGTGGTAATAGAATCCCATATCTTTGTGTTCCTTCATTTAGGCACAGTTGCTTCTCCATTCAGGGTTTTTTCCTGGATCAAAAAGGGGCTTAGGTGGTGGCCGCATGGTAATGGGTGCAGTCAGCCTGTCGGCTTATTTTGAGAGAACATTTTAGAGGCCCCCATCTTCATGGTCTAGAGACATAAACTAGTGAAGACAAACTATGAAATAACACATCCCAAACCATCTCAATTGGGTTGAGGTCGGGTGATTGTGGAGGCCAGGTCATCTGATGCAGCACCATCACGCTCCTTCTTGGTCAAATAGCTCTTACACAGCCTGGAGGTGTGTTGGGTCATTGTCCTGTTGAAAACAAATGCTAGTCCCACTAAGTGCAAACCAGATGGGATGGCGTATCGCTGCAGAATGCTGTGGTAGACATGCTGTTTTGATGTCTTCACTATTATTCTACAATGCATAAAATAGTTAAAATATAAACCCTTGAATGAGTAGGTGTGTCCAAACTTTTGACTGGTACTCTATATATAAATAACGTTTTTTTTTTTTTCTTAGGCGGGCAGAAAAAACGATAACGCAGTCCGCCCAACGTTTTCAATGGCAGAAAAAGCCCTGCCATGGAATGCTCTCAGAGTAGGATCTCTTTTAGAGGGTTGGTATCCTGGGTACTCTGATCTGAAACGGCTGTTTCCTCTCATGTCCAAACACATAAATCATCTGAAGTCTCCCCTCTTGCTCTGAGGCAGCTTAAGGAAGGCTGGAAAGCTCTGTCTGTCTGCTTTCAGACCAAAGGGGCTTTTCTCTCAATACCCAAGCTATCCAGAAATAGGCTCACCTGAAATTCTCCTATCTCTCCAGGGTTTTTTCTATATAGAAAAGTATTGGGTGGGCCGTCTAAGTGTGTTTTTCGAGTTGCCTATGTCCAAACAGTAAAATTTTAAAAAATTGTCAGTGTAAACATTAATGACTAAAACCAGATATAAGGTATCTAGAAAAGATAATGGACCTATATATTTAAATAACAGATTTTAAAATTACAAAAATGATGCGTTCAGGAGTATTTTTATGGCATGGCATTTGTGTCAATCAGATAGCATAAGCCATGGCAAAATGTGTAGGTTTGCAAGAAATCTGCTTTAAAAGTGGAGAAAAAAAACTGTAGAATTGCAGGCATTTTGCTTTGAAACTGCTCAATCTCATCACATGAGCACATGAGGAAATGAGCTTTAAAACGAAGGCCCCAATTATATCCAGAAAAAACCTCTCTTGTTCTCTCTCTTGTTCTCTCTCTCTCTTGTTCTCTCCCTCTCATTCCCTCTCTCTCATCGAGTGGCTAGGAGATGAGTTCCCCAAACACTCTCTCACACACACTCACTCTTTCGTTTGTTCTCTCTGTCACACACTCACTCATGCTCTTTCCCTCTGTTCAACACACAATGATAGTTTCTCTCTGACCCAAACAACCCACCCCCCCCCCCACAACCCTCAGGCTCTGTGTGCATAGGTCACTGAGTAATGAAGATTAATGTCAAGGATTGGACTGTCAGACCCTCCTCTCATGTTTGACAAAATTAGAGCCCCAGCAATATTAATCAAGTATTTTATTCTAATGCTGAACACTGTCTCATCTCTCCTCCCCCGTGTCTCCCGGCCAGGTATTGGAGGGTTTATGGTCCGCCAGAGAAGCAGGACGGGACAAGGCATAGCCAAACGATCCCTATCCAGGAAAGCCTCGACGTGGTCGTTACCTGAGAACCCAATGTGCAAAGAGGAGGGTAAGGACAATGGAATCGTCCCAAAAGTGCAAATCCCACCCATCTGGGACTCCACGCAGAATCAATCACTTAACCCAGTAAGAAGTGGGGTCCCAGAATGTTACTTTGAGGTTGTGACCTCCTGTCGGTGTGTTGCAGGGTGGAATGAGACAGAGAGTACTCCAGTGGAGGAGACCCCACCGGTGCCTGAATGTCAGGAGAAAGTCAAGAAAAGATACCGCAAAAAGAAAACTAAACTGGAAGAGGAGTTTCCTTCATACCTGCAGGTGACTTTCAGTCTCATGTACACTAATGATATCAGTTTTGGTCTACAATGTTCATTTTAATTATGTTATCATACATATACTGTCTTATATAGCTATTATAGGAAAAGGTCACCGGTGAAATATGCATGAAGTCATCTAATCAGCACAAAGGTGCTAGTGTGGCTACTTGATGTCGGTCCAATGCAGCTGTTTTTATCTCAATATCAAATCATTTCTGGATAACAATTTGGTACCTTAATGTGATTGTTTTCAATTAAAATGATAAACAAAATAGCTTCTTAGCAAGAAGAATTTCTCAAGCAATCATTTTGCTAGGAATGTCTGGGAGTGGTCTGAGTGGGGAGGGGAAACTGAAAACTAGCTGTTATTGGCAGAGAGGTCTTTCTTTTTAGTCTATTAATTAATTTAATGTCACCAGGCAGGCCAAAACTCCATCCCACTAAAACAGGCTGACATTTCAGGCTGTCTGTTCAAATAGCTCTTACACTAGAAGGGCATTAGCATAATTTTCACAAATGGACCGTTTTTGTCCAACCTCATACTGTGTACAAAACATTAGGAACACCTGCTCTTTCCATGACATAGACCAGGTGAAAGCTACGATCCCTTATTGATGTCAGCTGTTAAAGCCACTTCAATCAGTATAGATGAAGGGGAGGAGACAGGTTAAAGAAGTATTTTTAAGCCTTGAGACAATTCAGACAAGGATTGTATATGTATGCCATTCAGATGGCGAATAGGCAAGATGAAAGTACCTTTGAACGGGGTATGGTAGTAGGTGCCAAGTGCACCAGTTTGAGTGTCAAGAACTGCAACACTGCTGGATTTGTCACACTCAACAGTTGCCCGCGTGTATCAAGAATGGTTCACCATCCAAAGGACATCCAGCCAACTTGACAAAACTCTGGGACGCATTGGAGTCAACATGGGCCAGCATCCCTGTGGAAAGCTTTAGGCTGTTCTGAGGACAAAAGGGGGTGCAGCTCAATATTAGGAAGGTGTTCGGTGTATATTAAACACAGGAAAATCATGTTTTTGACTGCACTGGGCCTTTAATCGTGTTCTTTACCGCATTAGAATTGTTAATATTCTATAGGACACCTGCCAAGCACTTAGTAGTAGCAACTTTATTTCCCAACCAGCATATGTAGTATGCTGCCCGCTTCTAAGATGTATTACCTTCATTATTTACCAAAAAATCCTCTGCGTTTAAATGGCGTCTCGGAGAGACGTTGCCCTCTCTGTGCCACGCCTTTAAATGACCCAGTATGCTCAGCATTCGTCGGGGCAACCATGTGTTAAGAGCACCAGCTGTCACTGTAGGCTTTCTTGTACGCTGCGCTTCAAAAATTAAACCTAAAGGTCCTCACCAGAGAAATGACTTTAATCAATTATTTAAATACCCGGTGCATTAGGCTTTTAATGTTTTACCACAGCGGGGAGCATTCACATCGATAGTTTTTGAGCAGTTAAATGTGTTGGAAGTGCAGTTGACTTACTTAAACACATAGCAACCCAACCAGCCTTGCAGGTGATGATGTGTTGCTGAGTTCAGGCTCTCGGTGTGGTTGTGTGTACCCTTGTCTCTGGGTGAGTGTGGGTTTATTCGGGCATTTGAGTTCTATTGGTTTATAGTGAGTGCAGGATCACATCCTATCCAAGACACATTGATTCCTTCGGCTGCTAGATTTGACAAAACACTAACACTACCTCACAAACCAGACCCACTACGTCTCCCTCAATGGCCACAGCTCAGACTCCGCTGCAGTTATACAGGGTGTACAAAGCCCTTCACCACCTTGGCCCCCCCTTACCTCTCCGACCTTCTCCCCTACCACCCCACACGCGCACTCCGTTCCATCACAGTAGGCCACCTTGTCATCCCCAGGTCCAAGCTTCAGAGCTTCTGTGACAGGACCTTCTCTAGTGTTGCTCCTAGGCTCTGGGACTCCCTAACTCAGGCCATCCGTAATGGAGTCATCACAATCTTTTAGTCCCTCCTAAAGCCCCAACTCTTTGACAAGCCCCCCCCCCCCCACACACACACACACACACACACACAAGCAAAGAAATACACTTCTAAGACACTCCTCTCAATCTGTGCACCACCCAATCCCACCCCTTACCCTAAACCGGGTTCGTATCCAAATCCCTCCCCGTTCCCTGATACATCAGTCTTTCCCTTCTTTGAGCCCACCCCTCTCTTTATTCATGTTTTTGTTTACTCTGATGTTTTGTTTTTCTTTTCATTTCTACAATTGTAAAGCGACTTCGGGTCCCTGAAAAATGCTATATGTCTCCCATGTATTATTATTATTATTATTATTAGTGATGCACCTATATGACATTTTTGGCCGATACCGATATTCGATATTTTCCTTGCCAAAAAAACAGATATGATAACCGATATTTAGAATTTTAGCCGCATTTTAAGCATTCTAGTACAGTTAAATAGTTAACACACACACATGGACGCAGCGGTGTAAGGCACTGCATCTCAGTGCAAGAGGTGTCACTACAGTCCCTGGTTCAAATCCAGGCTGTATCACATCCAGTCGTGATTGGGAGTCCTATAGGGCGGTGCACAATTGACCCAGCGTCGTCCGGTCTGTCACTGTAAATAAGAATTTGTTCTTAACTGACTTGCCTAGTTAAATAAAGGTTACACACACACCACTCTGACCAAAAAGTTAATTTGCTGGCATTTACACATGTCCCCATTATCAGTAAAACATAATAAACATCTATTTCTTTCACTTACTTGTTGTGCTGTTTCGTTGTTCAGACGTTTCATTCTCAACCAGGATTTCTATGGAACGGCATTTGGGTCTTTGCGTGTCAAAAAAGATACACGTCAAATAACACAACATAATCTGTTTCAGTAGCTATAGTTAGCCAGCTAACTATATAGCTGTAATCTAAAATAACCCTAATTTTTAAGACAGTTCTTATTTGATTAATGGTGGTCGGACCCATCTATGTGAAGCTAGCCACAATAAGGATTAGGCACAATAGTGGACTTTGCTGTTAGCCTTCAAAGTAAAAGTATGGTATAATTCCACTATATGTATTAATTTGCATCACTGTTAATGACATACTTTTATTTTGAAGGCAAACCGCAAATTCCACTATTGTGCCTAATCCTTATTGTGGCTAGCTTCACAACACATAACCCGTTCCCTAATTATTATTGTCAACAAGATGCGCCATGCTGTCGAGATTTTCTCTCCTCTCGCTTGCTTCTCAAATGTGGCTCGCGCTGTGTCAGCTGCATGCACAAGTAGCCTGGCTAGCTAACTACTGCCCCCTTGAGAAGACAAGTAGCCTGGCTAGCTTACTACTGCCCCCTTGAGAAGACAAGTAGCCTGGCTAGCTTACTACTGACCCCTTGAGAAGACAAGTAGCCTGGCTAGCTTACTACTGCCCCCTTGAGAAGACAAGTAGCCTGGCTAGCTTACTATCGACCCCTTGAGAAGACAAGTAGCCTGGCTAGCTTACTACTGGCCCTTGAGAAGACAAGTAGCCTGGCTAGCTGACTACTGCCCCTTGAGAAGACAAGTAGCCTGGCTAGCTTACTACTACCCCTTGAGAAGACAAGTAGCCAGGCTAGCGTACTACTGCCCCCTAGAGAAGATTCAGACAAATTGCTATACAGACTCAATCATCTCGATCCATATATGATGTGAGACACATTTGAAAGAAGAACTGAAAGTCACAAAAATTCTAGTATCGAAATGTTTTTCATGTTCTAGTATCGAAAAAGTACAGAAGTTTCTGTATACTGTGCAACACTAGTATATGCAGGTGATTGTGTTCAGTGATTCTTGTGTTTCGAGTCAACTTTCTCTTTTTGTGGACCTATGAGTTGACTCGGTGCATCTTGATATGGCTGTGTTTCTCAGTTCCTATGTAATTGGGCTCCTCTCTCTAGAGAGAGTAGGCATTCAGCTCTGTATCCATGTCGCTGTCGCATTAGACCCCTGGTGAATGCTTCCACTGCACACTCCTCACTCTTTCTCTATGCGTCTGGGCAACCCTGGAGTCTGGATAACCCTGGGGCCTAGAGAGCGCTGCCATACTGGAGTCTGGATAACCCTGGGGCCTAGAGAGCGCTGCCATACTGGAGTCTGGATAACCCTGGGGCCTAGAGAGCGCTGCCATACTGGAGTCTGGATAACCCTGGGGCCTAGAGAGCGCTGCCATACTGGAGTCTGGATAACCCTGGGGCCTAGAGAGCGCTGCCATACTGGAGTCTGGATAACCCTGGGGCCTAGAGAGCGCTGCCATACTGGAGTCTGGATAACCCTGGGGCCTAGAGAGCGCTGCCATACTGGAGTCTGGATAACCCTGGGGCCTAGAGAGCGCTGCCATACTGGAGTCTGGATAACCCTGGGGCCTAGAGAGCGCTGCCATACTGGAGTCTGGATAACCCTGGGGCCTAGAGAGCGTTGCCATACTGGAGTCTGGATAACCCTGGGGCCTAGAGAGCGCTGCCATACTGGAGTCTGGATAACCCTGGGGCCTAGAGAGCGCTGCCATACTGGAGTCTGGATAACCCTGGGGCCTAGAGAGCGCTGCCATACTGGAGTCTGGGTAACCCTGGGGCCTAGAGAGCGCTGCCATACTGGAGTCTGGGCCGTTCCTCCTCTGGGGAACTATGTAACAGCAGCTTAGATCTCCAGGGAACCACTATAGTTTTTAGACCCCACCACCTAGTGTCTGACTTCAGTCTGCTATTCCCACTCCAACTCAGAAAATTAGCAGGAAGTCCTGAGTCTAATGGAAACCAGTGGGTTAGCAGTAGCATAGCCTGATACGACTTTGGTTCATTAGTGTTCAGCACGCATTTTAATTTCAAATACTGTGTTTGAATTGAGCAATAATGAAATAAATCCTTATTCATTTTCAATTCGAATCTAGAATTCATAACTGGATCCCACCTTCTGACACAGAGACAATTGTTTCTTTTTTTGTTGTTGAAAGATAATTATGTTGTGTTTCTGTATGTGTTTTCTCTGTTTTCTGTATTTCATGGTAACTATTTCATTGACCTTGTGTTTGTGTGGTATATTACCAGGAGGCCTTCTTCGGGAAGGGGCTGCTGGACAAGAGCAAGCAGAGCAGGCAGGCAGGCCTGGTGACCACGGGGCTCTGTGAGGAGCTGCTGGACAAGTGCAAGCAGAGCAGTCAGACAGGCCTGGTGACCATGGGGCTCTGTGAGGAGAGCCCAGGGGCCCATGCAGAGACCAAACCCCCCAGCGCCAGCTTCCTAGACCCCTTGTCGGACCCGCTGCTCAGTGCTACCTCCACCACCACACCCATCTCCAGCAAAGCAGGACTGCGTATGTTCACATCTCTCTTGCTCCTTATTAAAGATGAAAACGTTCTCTCATCCCCCCATCATCCTCCACCCTGTCTGTTTGTCTTTGGTTCTCTTCTCCACGTCCACAATCATTTACACTCCACTCCAACACGCTATGAACAGCGCTGCAAGTTACCTACTAGGAACACACATAGCGACAAGAACACACTGGATACTAGCAAAACAGAAGTGCTAGATTAACGTTTTTTCAGATTGGCTCCTGCGATATTAACAGCAGAGTTTGGTTTTCTATGTTGTCTTCAATAGACACGTTCACTTTCATAACAGCCTGTTTGTTTCTAGTGTCATGGAGAACACACTCGTCCACTCTGCTAAATTCCCCCTCTTGTCATTTGTGGCAGAGGGAAGCACAGTAATAACTTGGAAGGTTTGCTTGTTTTGAAGACATTCACCAGCTTTTAGTCCTTGGAAAGTGTTAGTGCTCTTAGATGTTACAGAAAACCATATACGCATATATATATACAGTTGAAGTCGGAAGTTTACATACACCTTAGCCAAATACATTTAAACTCAGTTTTTCACAATTCCTGACATTTAATAATAGTAAAAATTCCCTGTTTTAGGTCAGTTAGGATCACCACTTTATTTTAAGAATGTGAAATGTCAGAATAATAGTAGAGAGAATAATTTATTTCATTCCCAGTGGGTCAGAAGTTTACCGTCATACCGCTCAGGAAGGAGACGCGTTCTGTCTCCTAGAGATGAACGTACTTCGGTGCGAAAAGTGCAAATCAATCCCAGAACAACAGCAAAGGTCCTTGTGAAGATGCTGGAAGAAACTAGTACAAAAGTATCTATTTCCATAGTAAAACGAGTCCTATATCGATATGACCTGAAAGGCCACTCAGCAAGGAAGAAGCCACTGCTTCAAAACTGCCATAAAAAAGCCAGACTACGGTTTGCCACTGCACATGGGGACAAAGATCGTACTTTTTGGAGAAATGTCCTCTGGTCTGATGAAACCAAAATAGAATTGTTTGGCCATAATGACCATAGTTATGTTTGGAGGAAAAAGGGGGATGCTTGCAAGCCGAAGAACACCATCCCAACCGTGAAGCACGGGGGTGGCAGCATCGTGTTGTGTGGGTGCTTTGCTTCAGGAGGGACTGGGGCACTTCACAAAATAGATGGCATCATGAGGGGGGGGGGGGGGGGGGGATTGTGGATATATTGAAGCAACATCTCAAGACATCAGTCAGGAAGTTAAAGCTTGGTCGCAAATGGGTCTTCCAAATGGACAATGACCCCAAGCATTCTTGAAAAGTTGTGGCAAAATGGCTTAAGGACAACAAGGTCAAGGTATTGGAGTGGCCATCACAAAGCCCTGACCTCAATCCTATAGAAAATCTGTGGGCAGAACTGAAAAAGCGTGTGCAAGGAGGCCTACAAACCTGACTCAGTTACACCAGCTCTGTCAGGAGGAATGGGCCAAAATTCACCCAACTTATTGTGGGAAGCTTGTGGAAGGCTACGTGAAGCATTTGACCCAGGTTAAAGAATTTAAAGGCAATGCTACCAAATACTAAACTTCTGACCCACTGGGAATGTGATGAAAGAAATAAAATCTGAAATAAATCATTCTCTCTACTATTATTCTGACATTTCACATTCTTTAAATTAAGTGGTGATCCTAACTGACCTAAAACAGGGAATTTTTACTAGGATTAAATGTATTTGGCTAAGGTGTATGTATATAAACTTCCGACTGCAACTGTACATCATCTATATCTCCAGCCAATACCGAGGATCCCTTAGTGGACCTTTCGGAAGTCCTGAGCACGGATGCAGATCTCCTGGGAATGCTGTCGGATGATCTGGTGAAGTCGGGGCACAACTCAGGTAGACCCCTCTGCCCTCCTCCAAAATGGCTGCCTCCACTTCCTTTCTTCTCTGCCCACTCACACACACTCTCCTTGTCGCTAGCAAGGTCAACTCCATAAACAAGCACCTGTGGCATTTCTCTGTTGCATCTTTACTCATCATTTTGCATTTTCCTTCACTTGTATAGTTTTTGTACATTGAGTAATACTCTTGGTTTGCAGTACCTCCTGTCTGTGTCCATTGATTTTGGTTTGCTTTTGAACAGTTTTCTTGAAATGCCCATCTTGATGCCTGCATAATGGAGTGACGATGGTTAATAACAATCAGAACTGGGTTCAAATAGTATTTGTTTTCTTTTAAATGTGTTGAGCGTTTGTTAAAAAAATAAAAACCGTTGGTTACATTGTACCAGACAAGCGCATTCAAGCTCAGTTTAAGTATTTGAAAGGGTTCCGATACTTTTTGAACCCAGGCCTGTGTTGGGACTCGTGTCGTGATGGTTGGTTTTATGTCACTACTATTGCCAAAGTGGTGTAGCATCACAGTGGGCTGCTTCAAGTAAAGTGTTAGCATAGCATTTTATCACACCTGCTTTTCTCCCCCTCAGTTTATAATCCTCTGGTTTTGGGTTCCTGTAGGTCTTGATTTATGCCCTTTCCAAGTCGACTGCTCTTCCTCTCCGTTTGGTAAGAGACGTCCTCGGGCCCGTCTGGCCTCTTAGGAGTAGGCCTGCCACCCCTCCCCTTCTCCCACTTTTGAGCTGCTTTGGGACCCCATCCCCTCTAACACTTTCTACGCTCTCTGCATTTTTTCATGTCCTTCCTTCTCTGCGCTCCCCATTTTCTCACGCAGTAGCACTGTAGTCTTTTTGACTAACTACTGTGATTTTACAACCATTCACCAATCTGCATGTGTATTGACCAATCTATGAACTGTTGAGTGATATTCTGTGAAAAAAAGGGCTGGAGGTGAAAGTGATGAGTTTATCTTTTAAATAATGTTGTTTAATACAAATGTCATAACTTTAATGTACATCAGTTGGTTTCTTCATACTTGAGTTTTAGCAAAAAGCTGACCACACACACTCCTATAAACTTTTGTTTTCATTTGATGTGTTTTAGTGCTTTCTGTCTCCTCACCCCAGCTGAGTTTGTTGAGTATGGGTTTCAAAGTGTGAACTTCCTCTAGTCATAGAATGTAACAAAGCTTGAACTATAAATGACTCCACGTTTCACACAGTTCAATCATTCCATGGAGCACTTACCTGAGGAGCAAAGATAACCTTGCCAGCTTGGGAAATTAGATTTTCTTTTCTCTGTGGTCTCGAGTCGGCATTGTTTCACAATGTATTTAATCTATCCTGTTTTGCAGTGTTGTATCGTGATTTCTTCTTTGTTTTTCACCCTTGTATTTCTCAGACAGATTATTTGAGAACGCCTGAAGGCCCCAAAACAGATAAAACAATGTTTTACCTTTAGCCTTTATTCCTTACCTTCAGCACCATATGCAGTAGCTGCAGTCTCCATGTACTGTCTCTCTTCCCATATATCAAGTTAATTCAAGGTCACAAGCGAAGTAGCTTTTCCCGACAAAAATAAATAAAGAAGCAAACTAGTTGAGAGTGCACCACAGTAAAATGTACATTGACCTCGAACCCCTCTCTGATGTTGATGACGGAGGTTATGATGATTAATCATTGCAATCTCCCAGAACTTTTTTCATTGATTAAGCCCTCGTCTATTCTAATGTGGGCAGTATGGGAACTGATTATGGAAGCAGTGTGGCTATTTTTTAAGGGACGGCTGCTCCTCGCCCATCCCACACCTCTTTTCACACTCAGTCGAGCAGGCAACACAAATTAGTTTGTCGTTATACTTACAAAATTGAGTTACGGGAAGACAATGAAGAAAAAAACAGGTGTTGGGGGTATATAATGCGAGATCATGGACAGTTTATTTTACCACCATGACATGACGGATCAGCTCTCACTCTTCTCTCTACTCTCTTCTATCTCTCATCTCTTCTTCTCACTCCTCTCACTCTCCTCTTCTCTCTCTATTCTCTTCTCTCTCGCACCTGTCTTCTCACTCCTCTCTCCCCACTCTCGTCTCATCTCCGAAATGGCTCGTGAGGGAGCTAGTGTGTCGATTTATTTTTGTTACATAAAAGTGGACTGTGGGTGGGTGTGCCTGTGTGTGTGACCACCCTCCCCTCACCATCTTCTTCTGCCATCCGATAGCTGGTCTGGACATGGACCCCATCCCTGATGATCCCACTGGGCCCTGTCAGGGCTCGGCATGCCGGGGGCCAAGGGCTCTACAGGAGGAGCCTCTGGACGTCATCCTGAGCCCAGAACTGGACAAGATGGTCGCAGATGGTAAGGCGGCCTTGTTGAATTCTGTCTGTCTACCAGATATCTGTATATAATGACTATATTCTCATGTCTCCACCCTAACAATGGGAGTGGTTGTCCCAAAGGCAGGAAGGCAGGCGACAAGCTTAGGTCCAAAATAAGCCCATTGAAATGTATTGGGTTTATTTTGGACAGATTTTGTCGAGAGTGAAACCATTGGCTTCGCCTCTTCGTCTCTGTGCACACTCAGTGTCATTGGTGAAGAGCAGAGGTTTACATCTCCAGTCCTCCAGGGCTTCAGTGTCTGTTTCCACTTGTCTCACTGATCTATTTGGCGTATGTTAGTGTGTGACTCTGGCCTAACTGGTTTCCCAGCTCGACATCAGTACATAGATTCAGGGTCAGTTTCCGAGACACGTCTAAAGCTGGACTAGGCTTAATCTGTGTCTGCGAAACTGGCCTTAAAAGTCAATCATGAGAAATAAGTCTTTCTTCCTCTTTCTTCCTAGAGTTACGTGCCTCTGTTGATGATTGTGGTCTTTACAGTATCCACCACATGGAACAACTGCTGTGTATAGAAGGCATTGGTGGTCAAATCACATCCCACATTGCAAAATCATGGAACACTAAGTAAATAATGTTTACTCAGTTTAACTGAAGTTCCCGCAAAGTATCAGTGTTGACAAATAGGGAGGTCAACCTTATTCCCTTGGCAGAGATTTACCCGCCTGACTTGTTCACTGTGTGTAATAACTGCTTAGCGGCTTCCTGGCTCTGCCAAAACCAATGTCTGGCCATACACATTGACGCATAACCAAAGCCATGCTGGTTTTAGTTGAGGTTGTTGAACTACACCCCATCTGATGAAATTCTATGTTTGATCCCCAGGATTTGTTCTTAACTGGCTTGCTTGGTTCAATCAAACTAGCACAGAGGATAAAGTGTATAACATTGCAGCAATGTAATATGCATTTCTTTTTTTTTCAGGTGCAATTCTCAGTAAGCTCTACAAAATCCCAGGTTTGTGGTTTTGATTATATAAGTCTAACCTAGAGTTTTCAAAGGTTGTTCATTCATTTGTATGTCAGAGATTATCAGTTCCATAGAATTCAAAGATAACAGTTTGAAACGTTCAATCACCACTTGTTGATGGTGGTTTAAAGTATGTGCATCAACGCTATTTATTTCATCGGGGCTGCAGCTTAGCCTAGTGGTTAGAGCGTTGGTCTAGTAACCGAAAGGTTGCCAGATCAAATCCCCGAGCTGACAAGGTACAAATCTGTCGTTCTGCCCCTGAACAAGGCACTCTTCCCAGGCCATCATTGAAAATAAGAATTTGTTCTTTACTGACTTGCCTAGTTAAATAAAGGTAAAATAAAAATGTAAAAAATTGCTGTCGCCCTCTACAGAGCTGGAGGGGAAAGACGTGGAGGACCTCTTCACAGCGGTCCTGAGTCCCAGCACCAGCCAGCCTCCACAGCTGCCTCACCCCCAACCGGCCCACCCTGGGCCCAATGGACCAAGAGCCATGGCCATTCCAAACCCAGGTACCGCCACCACCTCAAGCCTCTTGGAGAATTGCATCTGGGAATTTAAATAAACACAGCAAAAAAAGAAACGTCCTCTCACTGTCAACTGTGTTTATTTTCAGCAAATGTAACGTGTAAATATTTGTGTGAACATAACAAGATTCAACAACTGAGACATAAACTGAACAAGTTCCACAGACATGTGACTAACAGAAATAGAATAATGTGTCCCTGAACAAAAGGGGGAGGGGGGTCAAAATCAAAAGTAACAGTCAGTATCTGGTGTGGCCACCAGCTGCATTAAGTACTGCAGTGCATCTCTTCCTCATGGACTGCACCAGATTTGCCCGTTCTTGCTGTGAGATGTTACCCCACTCTTCCACCAAGGCACCTGCAAGTTCCTGGACATTTCTGGGGTGAATGGCCCTAGCCCTAACCCTCCGATCCAACAGGTCCCAGACGTGCTCAATGGGATTGAGATCCGGGCTCTTCGCTGGCCATGGCAGAACACTGGCATTCCTGTCTTGCAGGAAATCACGCACAGAACGAGCAGTATGGGCTTGTGGCATTGTCATGCTGGAGGGTCATGTCAGGATGAGCCTGCAGGAAGGGTACCACATGAGGGAGGAGGATGTCTTCCCTGTAACGCACAGTGTTGAGGTTGCCTGCAATGACAACAAGCTCAGTCCGATGATGCTGTGACACACCGCCCCAGACCATGACGGACCCTCCACCTCCAAATCGATCCCGCTCCAGAGTACAGGCCTCGGTGTAACGCTCATTCATTCAACGATAAACGCAAATCCGACCATCACCGCTGGTGAGACAAAACCGCAACTCGTCAGTGAAGAGCACTTTTTGGCAATCAAATCAAACTTTATTTGCCACGCGCCCGAATACAACAAGTGTAGACTTTACTGTGAAATGCTTACTTACAAGCCCTTAACCAACAGTGCAATTAAAGAAGAAGAAAATATTTACCAAGCAGGCTAAAATAAAAAGTAATAATGAAGAGTAACACAATAACATTAACGAGGCTATACACATCACTTACGTCCTGTCAGGTCCAGCGATGGTGGGTTTGTGCCCATAGACGACGTTGTTGCCGGTGATGTCTGGTGAGGACCTGCCTTACAACATGCCTACAAGCCCTCAGTCCAGCCTCTCTCAGCCTATTGCGGACAGTCTGAGCACTGATGGAGGGATTGTGCGTTCCTGGTGTAACTCGGGCAGTTGTTGCCATCCTGTACATGTCCCACAGGTGTGGTGATCGGATGTACCGATCCTGTGCAGGTGTTGTTACACGTGGTCTGCCACTGCGAGGACGATCAGCTGTCCATCCTGTCTCCCTGTTGTGCTGCCTTAGGCGTCTCACAGTACGGACATGGCAATGTATTGCCCTGGCCACATCTGCAGTCCCCATGCCTCCTTACAGCATGCCTAAGGCACGTTCACGCAGATGAGCAGGGACCCTGGGCATCTTTCTTTTGGTGTTTTTCAGTTAAGTTTTCATAACTGTGACCTTAATTGCCTACCGTCTGTAAGCTGTTAGTGTCTTATGACCAATCCACAGGTGTTTGGTGTTTTTATTGTTTATGGTTCATGGAACAAGCATGGAAAACAAAGTTTAAACCCTTTAAAATGAAGATCTCTGAAGTTATTTGGATTTTTACGAGTTATCTTTGAAAGCTATTGACTGTGGAAATCAATCTATATGAATGAATGGATATGAGCATTTATTGAATGAACACTGATTTATATGAATATCATGTTTACATAGTCAACAGGACATGTGGATGTATTTCTGGAACTACTTCTCCGACATCGTCTCTATGCTCTCTGTTGCAGGCAACCATGGGATGTTTCCCCGCATGCCAATGATGAACGGCATGATGGGGCCCAACCCCCACTTTCCTCCAACTCCCATGATGCCCGGCAGCACAGGCCCATGTGGCCTGGGAAACTTCTCGCCCATTCACAGAATGCCTTTCCCAGACAAGATTAGGTAAGAGCAGGTACAGCAGGGAGCTGTCTATGCATTACTAGAGCATTGCTTTCATCTGCTCAAAGACAATCAATTGGATTTTGTGTTATTAACTTGCCTAGTGATTCTTTTTTACTATGTTATCCTTCATTGTTTTGACTCCATTGTATACAGTTCACTTTAACCTAATTTTTCCTCTGAGGTCTGCTCGCTTGTTAGCTTTCATATCTCAATCAATCAATGAATGTAATGTCATTTTTATACTATAGCCCTTTTTACATGATAATTTGCTTCAAAGTGAACCGCATTGTAAGTGATGTGACATACTTAAGCAATAAGGCACGGGGGGGGTGCTATATGGCCAATATACCACGGCTAAGGGCTGTTCTTATTAGGCACGATGCATCGCCATATACCACAAACTCCCAAGGTGCCTTATTGCTATTATAAACTGGTTATCAACGTAATTAGAGCAGTAAAAATACATGTTTTGTCATACCCGTGGTATACGGTCTGATATACCATGGCTGTCAGCCAATCAGCATTCAGGGCTCGTACCACCCAGTTTATAAAAATCTATATATAACTGTAAATATATTGGTAATGTTGCAATAGAATGTGTAACCTGAGATATCCTTCCAGGGACAAGAAGTTTAGCCAGATGGGGGGTGATGTGGTTGGTTCGTGGAGCGTCCCTAGCTCTGACCCCGGCCCAGTCCCTGGCCCCGTCCCCCCTCCAGAGGGAGAGACAGACACCATGTCCAATGCCCAGAGGAGCACGCTCAAGTGGGAGAAGGAGGAAACTCTGGGCGAGATGGCCACCGTGGCCCCAGTCCTCTACACCAACGTCAACTTCCCCAACCTCCTAGAAGAGTTCCCAGGTTGGTACATCGTAGACAAAGTTTCTCAAAGAGATGATTTTTGGTTCCGTCAAATTCAAAAGTGTGAATTACCGACTACATTTTTTCAAATGAAAAAAATGATGAGCTCTGAAGTTTTGTGTCACACTCATAAAAAGGGGACTGGGAAAGGTATAGTTCTTGGCCATATTGCATGTGTGTTGTAGCGCTATACGTTTTAGTGGCTAATCTTTTTTTTTTTTCTCAGACTGGGCTATGAGAGTGAAACAAATCGCAAAGTTGTGGAGGAAAGCCAGTTCCCAGGACAGGGCCCCATATGTGGTAAGTTTTTTTTATTTTTTATTATTATTTTTTTTTTTACACCAGGTAAGTGGCTTGAACACATTCTGGGTTTGGAAGTTGTTTACATCCATGCTGGACTGTGATGCACTGCACTTATTTTGATCAGCCGGTTTTGCTGATTGACAAAAGATAAGAGTTTGTATAAACAACAGAAAAAGTCCATGCATAAAAAAAAAGGCTAATCTTTTACAAAACACTTAAAACCTCTAATGAAAACTTAGAGCCCTATTCAATAAAAAATGTATTATTTCTGCTTCACCAGAAGAACATTGTTGTTGACTTATTCCACAAACCTGATTGAATGGTGCCCTACACCTTTTGGAGTGATGAATCAAAGGGATCAGCAAGTTACTCATGAAATGTTAAAGTCTAAACAAATCAAATCAAATTTATTTATATAGCCCTTCGTACATCAGCTGAAATCTCAAAGTGCTGTACAGAAACCCAGCCTAAAACCCCAAACAGCAAGCAATGCATGTGAAAGAAGCACGGTGGCTGGGAAAAACTCCCTAGGAAAAACTCCTGAGAAAGGCCAAAAACCTAGGAAGAAACCTAGAGAGGAACCAGGCTATGAGGGGTGGCCAGTCCTCTTCTGGCTGTGCCGGGTGGATATTATAACAGAACATGGTCAAGATGTTAAAATGTTCGTAAATGACCAGCATGGTCAAATAATAATAATCATAGTAATTGTCGAGGGTGCAACAAGCACGTCCGGTGAAACAGGTCAGGGTTCCGTAGCCGCAGGCAGAACAGTTGAAACTGGAGCAGCAGCATGGCCAGGTGGACTGGGGACAGCAAGGAGTCATCATGCCAGGTAGTCCTGGGGCATGGTCCTAGGGCTCAGGTCCTCCGAGAGAAAGAAAGAAAGAGAAGAGAGAATTAGAGAGAGCATATTTACATTCACACAGGACACCGGATAAGACAAGAGAATACTCCAGATGTAACAGACTGACCCTAGCCCCCCGACACATAAACTACTGCAGCATAAATACTGGAGGCTGAGACAGGAGGGATCAGAAGACACTGTGGCCCCATCCGATGATACCCCCGGACAGGGCCAAACAGGCAGGATATAACCCCACCCACTTTGCCAAAGCACAGCCCCCACACCACTAGAGGGATATCTACAACCACCAACCTACCGTCCGAAGACAAGGCCGAGTATAGCCCACAAAGATCTCCGCCACGGCACAACCCAAGGGGGGGGCGCCAACCCAGACAGGAAGACCACGTCAGTGGCTCAACCTACTCAAGTGACGCACCCCTCCCATGGACGGCATGGAAGAACACCAGTAAGTCAGTGACTCAGCCCCTGTAAAAGGGTTAGAGGCAGAGAATCCCAGTGGGAAGAGGGGAACCGACAAGGCAGAGACAGCAAGGGCGGTTCGTTGCTCCAGCCTTTCCGTTCACCTTCACACTCCTGGGCCAGACTATACTTAATCATAGGACCTACTGAAGAGATAAGTCTTCAGTAAAGACTTAAAGGTTGAGACTGAGTCTGCGTCTCTCACATGGGTAGGCAGACCATTCCATAAAAATGGAGCTCTATAGGAGAAAGCCCTACCTCCAGTCGTTTGCTTAGAAATTCTAGGGACAATTAGGAGGCCTGCGTCTTGTGACCGTAGCGTACGTGTAGGTATGTACGGCAGGACCAAATCGGAAAGATAGGTAGGAGCAAGCCCATGTAATGCTTTGTAGGTTAGCAGTAAAACCTTGAAATCAGCCCTTGCCTTAACAGGAAGCCAGTGTAGGGAGGCTAGCACTGGAGTAATATGATCAAATTTTTTGGTTCTAGTCAGGATTCTAGCAGCCGTATTTAGCACTAACTGAAGTTTGTTTAGTGCTTTATCCGGGTAGCCGGAAAGTAGAGCATTGCAGTAGTCGAGCCTAGAAGTAACAAAAGCATGGATTAATTTTTCTGCGTCATTTTTGGACAGAAAGTTTCTGATTTTTGCAATGTTACGTAGATGGAAAAAAGCTGTCCTTGAAGCAGTCTTGATATGTTCTTCAAAAGAGAGATCAGGGTCCAGAGTAACGCCGAGGTCCTTCACAGTTTTATTTGAGACGACTGTACAACCATCCAGATTAATTGTCAGATTCAACAGAAGATCTCTTTGTTTCTTGGGACCTAGGACAAGCATCTCTGTTTTGTCCGAGTTTAAAAGTAGAACATTTGCAGCCATCCACTTCCTTATGTCTGAAACACAGGCTTCTAGCGAGGGCAATTTTGGGGCTTCACCATGTTTCATTGAAATGTACAGCTGTGTGTCGTCCGCATAGCAGTGAAATTTAACATTGTTTTCGAATAACATCCCCAAGAGGTAAAATATATAGTGAAAACAATAGTGGTCCTAGAACGGAACCTTGAGGAACACCGAAATTTACAATTGATTTGTCAGAGGACGAACCATTCACAGAGACAAACTGATATCTTTCCGACAGATAAGATCTAAACCAGGCCAGAACTTGTCCATGTAGACCAATTTGGGTTTCCAATCTCTCCAAAAGAATGTGGTGATCGATGGTATCAAAAGCGGCACTAAGATCTAGGAGCATGAGGACAGATGCAGAGCCTCGGTCTGACGTCATTAAAAGGTCATTTACCACCTTCACAAGTGCAGTCTCAGTGCTATGATGGGGTCTAAAACCAGACTGAAGCGTTTCGTATACATTGTTTGTCTTCAGGAAGGCAGTGAGTTGCTGCGCAACAACTTTTTCAAAAATTTTTGAGAGGAATGGAAGATTCGATATAGGCCGATAGGTTTTTATAATTTCTGGGTCAAGATTCGGCTTTTTCAAGAGAGGCTTTATTACTGCCACTTTTAGTGAGCTTGGTACACATCCGGTGGATAGAGAGCCGTTTATTATGTTCAACATAGGAGGGCCAAGCACAGGAAGCAGCTCTTTCAGTAGTTTAGTTGGAATAGGGTCCAGTATGCAGCTTGAGGGTTTGGAGGCCATGATTATTTTCATCATTATGTCAAGAGATATAGTACTAAAACACTTTAGTATCTCCCTTGATCCTAGGTCCTGGCAGAGTTGTGCAGACTCAGGACAATGGAGCCCTGGAGGAATACCCAGATTTAAAGAGGAGTCCGTAATTTGCTTTCTAATGATCACGATCTTTTCCTCAAAGAAGTTCATAAATTTATTACTGCTGAAGTGAAAGCCATCCTCCATTTGCGAATGCTGCTTTTTAGTTAGCTTTGCGACAGTGTCAAAAAGAAATTTCGGATTGTTCTTATTTTCCTCAATTAAGTTGGAAAAATAGGATGATCGTGCAGCAGTGAGGGCTCTTCGATACTGCACGGTACTGTCTTTCCAAGCTAGTCGGAAGACTTCCAGTTTAGTGTGGCGCCATTTCCGTTCCAATTTTCTGGAAGCTTGCTTCAGAGCTCGTGTATTTTCTGTATACCAGGGAGCTAGTTTCTTATGACAGATGTTTTTAATTTTTAGGGGTGCAACTGCATCTAGGGTATTGCGCAAGGTTAAATTGAGTTCCTCGGTTAGGTGGTTAACTGATTCTTGTCCTCTGACGTCCTTGGGTAGGCAGAGGGAGTCTGGAAGGGCATCAAGGAATCTTTGGGTTGTCTGAGAATTTATAGCACGACTTTTAATCTTCCTTGGTTGGGGTCTGAGCAGATTATTTGTTGCAATTGTAAACGCAATAAAATGGTGGTCCGATAATCCAGGATTATGAGGAAAAACATTAAGATCCACAACATTTATTCCATGGGACAAAACTAGGTCCAGAGTATGACTGTGGCAGTGAGTAGGTCCAGAGACATGTTGGACAAAACCCACTGAGTCGATGATGGCTCCGAAAGCCTTTTGGAGTGGGTCTGTGGACTTTTCCATGTGAATGTTAAAGTCACCAAAAATTAGAATATTATCTGCTATGACTACAAGATCCGATAGGAATTCAGCGAACTCAGTAAGGAACACTGCATATGGCCCAGGAGGCCTGTAAACAGTAGCTATAAAAAGTGATTGAGTAGGCTGCATAGATTTCATGACTAGAAGCTGTTTTTTTTTTTGTAAATTGAAATTTGCTATCGTAAATGTTAGCAACACCTCCGCCTTTGCCGGATGCACGGGGGGTATGGTCACTAGTGTAACCAGGGGGTGAGGCCTCATTTAACACAGTAAATTCATCAGGCTTAAGCCATGTTTCAGTCAGGCCAATCACATCAAGATTATGATCAGTGATTAGTTCATTGACTATAACTGCCTTGGAAGTGAGGGATCTAACATTAAGTAACCCAATTTTGAGATGTGAAGTATCACAATCTCTTTCAATAATGGCAGGAATGGAGGAGGTCTTTATACTAGTAAGATTACTGAAGCGAACACCGCCATTTTTAATTTTGCCCAACCTAGATCGAGGCACAGACACGGTCTCAATGGGGAAAGCTGAGCTGACTACGCTAACTGTGCTAGTGGCAGACTCCACTAAGCTGGCAGGCTGGCTAACAGCCTGTTGCCTGGCCTGCACCCTATTTCATTGTGGAGCTAGAGGAGTTAGAGCCCTGTCTATGTTCGTAGATAAGATGAGAGCACCCCTCCAGCTAGGATGGAGTCCGTCACTCCTCAGCAGGCCAGGCTTGGTCCTGTTTGTGGGTGAATCCCAGAAAGAGGGCCAGTTATCTACAAATTCTATCTTTTGGGAGGGGCAGAAAACAGTTTTCATCCAGCGATTGAGTTGTGAGACTCTGCTGTAGAGCTCATCACTCCCCCTAACTGGGAGGGGGCCAGAGACAATTAATCGATGCCGACACATCTTTCTAGCTGATTTACATGCTGAAGCTATGTTGCGCTTGGTGACCTCTGACTGTTTCATCCTAACATCGTTGGTGCCGACGTGGATAACAATATCTCTATACTCTCTACACTCGCCAGTTTTAGCTTTAGCCAGCACCGTCTTTAGATTAGCCTTAACGTCGGTAGCCCTGCCCCCTGGTAAACAGTGTATGATCGCTGGATGATTAGTTTTAAGTCTAATACTGCGGGTAATGGAGTCGCCAATGACTAGGGTTTTCAATTTGTCAGAGCTAATGGTGGGAGCCGTCGGCGTCTCAGACCCCACAACGGGAGGAGCAGAGACCAGAGAAGTCTCGGCCTCCGACTCCGACTCGCTTAACGGGGAGAACCGGTTGAAAGTTTCTGTCGGCTGAATAAGCGACACCGGTTGAGCATTCCTACAGCGTTTCCCTCCAGACGCCATGAGAAAGATGTCCGGCTGCGGGGACCGTGCGAGGGGGTTTATACTAACGTTACTATCTGTACTTGCTGGTGGCACAGACGCTGTTTCATCCTTTCCTACACTGAAATGACCCTTGCCTAACGATTGCGTCTGAAGCTGGGCTTGCAGCACAGCTATCCTTGCCGTAAGGCGATCATTCTCCTGTATATTATGAGTACAACGACTGCAATTAGAAGGCATCATGTTAATGTTACTTAGCTTCGGCTGTTTGAAGTCCTGACGAACCATGTCCAGATAAAACCTCCGGGGTAGGAAAGTTGAATGAAAAAAAAGTTGAGTGAGGGAAAAAGTAAAAATATACGGTAATGAAAAAGTAAAAACCGTCAGGTAGCAAAGTAAAAACGGCAACAAAAACGCACAGCAGCGTAAACAAGTCTGCAAGTTGTGACCGGAAACAGGAAAGGTTGTGCGTAGAAGAGGTTGTGCTCAATGACCCAGCCGCTCAAATATTCACTCCTCCAAATATTCACAAACTTCCTGAAGTAAATTGTAGAGGCCATTAGGGAGAAGACAGATGTGTTTGTCTTGTTCTTTTCATCTGTTTTCTGTTGATATTTTAAACCCAAAGGCTCTCGCGCTTTGTCCCTTCTCGTGTCTTTGTTGTGTCTAGTATGTTTTCCAACTTCACACAGTTATTTGAGGATTTTTCAGGACAGTCTCTATGATGAAATTATATTCAACAACGCTCTGCATGTCCAAATTACTTGATGAGATTAGGTGATTGTAGAAGGTTTCTTCGCCTTGTGATTTCCCCCAAGACATTCAGAAAAATGGTGGAGCCTTTATTTGTTCCAGCAGGGTTTTAAGAAATTAGCGTCTCAGGAAATGTATCTTTCTTGCACCATCAATTACAAAATGGACTATCTCTTCCAATCCCCTCTCTTCCAGCAAAAAGCACGGGATAACAGGGCGGCCCTGCGCATAAACAAAGTTCAGATGTCAAATGACACGCTGAAGAGACACCAGCATCCTCAGCAGCAGCAGCCGCTGTTGACTGACACCTTTGACCCCAATAGTGTCCCCTTGGACACTGAGATGCTCTTCAAAGACTCTCTCAAGCCCAAGGAGTCTGAACACGAGCAGGAGTGGAAGTTCAGACAGGTAAGAGTTCCTTTGGAGGGTTAACATGTACTGGGAATGGAGGGAGGGGGATATGAAGCATGGGTACACTGTAAAGCAGGGTTTCTCAACTACTGTTCTAGGACTTGTTTAGGATTCGTTTGGCCTTCATTTGTAAATGTTACAATGTTTTTTGTTTAAACTGAGTCTGAGGGTACGGGATTGGATGCAGGATTGTGTGGCAATTGCATGCATGCCTTTAAAAATAGATAAAATATTTTTGTTTAGTGGCTGCCTTGGCAGGTCTTCAGGAAGCCAAATGTTATAAGTGGGATTTTGTTCCTGCATGTTGAGAAACCCTGGTGTGAGAGAGCAGTGTACACTTTTTTATGTGTACATGTATTTAATGACACCATAATACACCACCATAATAATCAAAGTACCGCATGTCAGGCGAATTGTGAGTAGGAGCAAGGTGGTGAGATTGAACATAACATAACCTGGGGGCATGAAACAGATTTTTTTATTTAACTTTATATATGTGCATGGTTGAGTGAGTCATTTTTAAACAATACATTTGGCGTTCTCATACAGTCTACTAATTCTTAATTTGCATTGAAAAGGGAGAGTTAAATCAGATGTGGGGACCCCTTAAGAAGCAGCAGGAAAAGGTCCCAAAAAGCAAAGCCATAAAATCAACAAATAAAGACGTCCTTTTTGGACATTCCAACCAGGCAACTATAGCTGCAGGAGGTGGAAAAAATTCTCTGGTAAGATTCCCAAGGCGAAGCACTGTTCTGGTATTCGTCTGCCGAGAACCAATTAAGCAAAATTTACAAGGTGTAAGAAAAGCAAACTGTAAAGTGGAGTTGTAGGGAGAAAAGCTTGGTTAACTGGTAAAATCTGTCCTTCGCCCTGAAAACACAGTAACAGCCTCCAGAAGCTTTATTTCATCACCATATTATTACACACATTGTTCCCTCTTGCATGGCTTAACAACACACGCTAGACCCACTCATATTGAAAACGCATTAAAACTTTGTTGTGAGTGAGGGAAAGAAAGCATTCTTAGCACCATGTCATCATAAAATTACAAATTCCACACTTCCAAAAAGGCTTAATTAACTGAAGTGTCTCTCCCCTGCTTTTCTTGTTTCCATGGCAGCAAATGAGACAAAAGAGCAAGCAGCAGGCGAAGATTGAAGCCACTCAAAAGCTGGAGCAGGTTAAAAATGAGCAGCTCCAGCAACAACAACAACAGCAACAACAACAGCAGCTGTTTAGCAGTCAGTCAGGTGGAGATACAACCCCTAATAGTGGTAACCAGAGCCCCATGACTCCTCAGCCCAGCAATGGAGGAAAGTCTGGAAACTCATCCCCACTGCAGCCAATAGCGTCTAAGGATGGCTTCGCTAGACCACAACTCCCGAGCACACCCACCTCTGGGTCACAGGATGACGTGTTCCTCAGACCCCAGCTCCCACCTCCGTCCTCGAGGACGCCCACCCAGGAGACCTCGTATCCTCAGCAGGGACCATCCTCCCAGCCCCAGTTTTCCCCGGGTTGTTCCTCAGGCTCCCGGCCGTCCTCGCCCTGGGACCCATACGCCAAAATGGTGGGCACCCCGAGACCACCCCATGGGGGTGGTGGATCCACCACGCCCCGGCAGAACTCTCTGTCGGAGATGCAGGAAAGGGGAGGGAGGCCTTCCCCGGCCCACGAGTCGTTTGTCTTGCCCACGTCTGGTAATGCTGACCCCTATGCTAAGATGCCAGACACCCCCAGGCCCCCCGACCCCTTTGTTAAACCCATGGGACCCGCCAGGGTGGGCCCTTCAGGACTGGTTGAGCAGCAGCAACACCAGCAGGTCAGGCACAACATGATGAGCCCTCCTTCTGGAGGAGAGACTTTTGCCAGGATGGGCGGACACCGAGACGAGGTCTACCAGCGCATGTCTCACAACCGCATGATTCTCTCGGACCCCTACTCCAGGCCCTTGCTCACTCCCATCCCCGGCAGCAACGAGTCAGGCTCCGTCCCGGTGTTCAAAGCCCCCATGCCTCCCCAGCAGTCCCAGCAAGAGCCCTACGGTGGCCCTATGCCTGGGGGACTTAAACGAGGGCCATCTGATGGCTTTCCCCAAGGACTACAGGCCGACCCTTACGCCCAGCAGCCTCTCACCCCCCGGCCACCCATGGGGGAAGGGTTCCCCAACGAGCCCAAGATGATGCGCCAAACCCAGGAGGGCCATTTCTCTCAACCCTTGCCAATGATTAGACACCCTCACAGAAACCTGTATGCACAAGCGCCATCTACCCCGAGACCGGATTATTCACAGCAGATGTCTGACCCTTACGCCCAACCACCAGGCACCCCCAGACCTCACTCTGATAGCTATGCTCAACCTCCCGGCACCCCAAGGCCACACTCGGATCCCTCATACCTGCAGACGCCACCTAACCTTCGTTTAGACCAGTTCCCCCAGCAGCACCCACCCAATCACAGACAGTCTCCATCTCACTCCATGGATCCTTATGCTTCCATGCCAGGTACCCCCAGACCAGCCCCAGGGGATAGGTTTCCCAAATCCCCCGGTAGTCAAAGGAACATGGACCCATATGCCCAACAACCCGGAACACCAAGACCGCTCCTCACTGACCCTTACGCACAAGCTCCAGGGACGTCGCGGCCAGAAGCAGGCCCTGATGTCTTCAATCGACTATGCTCCAGACCGACACCCATGTCCCAGGTCCCAGCTGACCCATTCTCCCACCAGTCTCCGGGCAGGGTGCAGGATGGGTTTGCCTGTCCAAGCGCCCAGGGCTCTCAGACAGCTAAGCACCCGGGAATGTCGGACGAAAGTTTCTCTCTGCCGCAGTCGAATCATCACGGTGGTCAAACGCAGATTCACGATCCCTTTGAACTGGGTCCAATGACACCTTATGCCCAAACTTCGGAAAGGCAGGCCCATGATATCCCTCAGTCTAGCAGCAACACCGTTGACACTCAGAACAGCATGCTACCACACCTGGGAGACACTGAGGAGAAGCTCAGACAGGTATTTGCATTTGGTTGAGACACAATGACACTCACATGGGTAACACTTGAATTGCCATGAAGCCTTCTTCTGTTTGCATAGTTATTGGCAGGTGATTAGCCATTCCGCAGCCAATATGGCAGTGCATGTTGGTGCAACGTGAAAATGTTTTGCTTCTCTGTAAGGATCCCCTAATTTGAATGAATAAGTGCATGATGTAACTTGCTAAAGTGTACCGTGCTCTCCCCCCGCAGCGCCAGAGACTGCGCCAGCAGATCCTTAGGCAGCAGCAACAGAAGTCTGCCATCCAGCAAGAGAAAGGACTACTACAGGACACTGTTGCAGCCCCCAGCCCGGGGACACCCCGCCACTGGTCACATGAAGATTACGCCCCACAGAACGACATGTTCGGCAGACCACCACCACCTTACCCAGGACCCATGAGAGGAGGTCAGAGGTTCCCTGGTACCTTTCTTGGGGACCAGCGAGGACACTTCCCCAGGGACATGGGCAACATGGGCATGAGGCCACAAGAAATGAGGTTAGTGGAATTTGACAGCATAGATTTCACTCAGCTGTAGTTTGTTCAAACTTCTTTGTATGCACAGGGTCTTTACCCATATGCAGCTGTATATTTGTATAATTGGCATGCAGAATTGATTGCTCCCCTTGAAACAATTAAATTAATACAATTATGTTAAACATGCTCGAAATGTGGAATGAAGTGTCATTATTGAAGTCCCACTTAGTGTAATCTTCCTTATTGAAGATGTGTGTAGGGAGCAATCAGTGCTGTTGTGTTATGCCTGGGATGTAGTCATGGATAAGCATTTGACAATGTGTTTTCCATCTTTTCTACTTTCAGGTTTGGATTCCCTCCCAGCGCTCAAGGATCCCTTCAACCAGGCCAGGAGCAACACTTCCTCAGGCCCCTTCACCAGATGCCCGGCGGGCCCATAGTCGACAATGTTCCACCCCAGATGAGAATGTCCCACTCGGTGGACTTTTCCAGGGGAGTCATGGGGGGCAACACCCAGATGGGGCTCCCCCAGCCCTTCCCCCCACAGGGCCTTCCTGTCCAGCAGCACAACATCATGGGTCAGCCGTTCATCGAGCTCCGCCACAGGGCCCCTCAGAACAGAATGAGGATGCCCTTTGGGCATGGACCTCCCAATGTCATGGACCCCTCCAACCAGCCCCAGATACCACCCCAGGGCTTCATGGAAGGCCAGGAGATGGGCTTCGCCGGGAACCAGGGATCCAGAATGATGGACCCCATTATGGACAGACCTTCCCAGGGATCGGTCGGTCACACACACACGTCGGCAAGTATGGAGAACCTGCACCAGCAGCAGACTGAAGTCCCGATGACCATGGGGCAGCGACAGCATCCTTCACTGAATAGGTCACTCAGCCACCCTGTCACTGGTGAGCCACTCAATGCAGCGCCATCTAGTATGCTCTTGCCTGGGTCTAGCACCGGTCAAACGGAGGAGACTCCGATACCCAGTGGAGACGGAATTGAGGAAAACATGGACGCTGAAGACTCCGCAGTAAAGGACCTTGAAGATGTGGAGGTCAAAGACCTGGTCGATCTGAACCTGAACCTGGACCCGGATGATGGCAAAGACCTTGAACTGGGACCCAATGACCTGCACCTCGACGACTTCCTCATGTCAGGGAAGTTTGACCTCATCGCCTACACGGACCCCGAACTCAACCTGGATGACAAGAAAGACATGTTCAGTGAGGAAGATCTGGACCTGGGCGACCCTATGGAGGACCACCAACATGGCGAGACCTCAGACCTCCAGAAAGCCCTGTCGGAGAAGAGGAAAGGCAGCATGGATGGCGCAGCCACCTCGTCCCGATCCGGGGGGAAATCTGACAAACGGGAGGCCATCGAAGCGAAAGAGACCTTGGACATGTTTAAAACCGAGGATACAATCAAAACGGAGGTCAAAGATGAACACGTGCAAAACCAGGACCAGTCTCTCTGCAGTGGCCCGATGAATGACAACAGAACCATGACAAACCAAGAGGGCGCAGGGCTGTATGAGCAGCCAGGACAGACTGACTCCAGCTCAACTCCGGTCCTCTCCTGCCTTCTGATCAAAGAAAAACTGGAAAACACTGGGTTTGGCCCAAACTGCTCTCCTCACCAAGGGGACATGGCTGCCCAGGCCACCGGGCTGCACGCAAGCACCAGCATGCTGATGCTACCTAGGCAACACGCCCAAGACAACAACCGGTTCAATCCCAGTGTGGCTATGGGACATCGGGTAAGCCCCACGTTGGTTCAGAGCAGACATTCAATGGGAAACCTCATCTCAGGGGGCAACCACAGCTTCGGGTCCTCAGCCAACCAACAGGTGGAGATGAACCTAGCCATGGTTGTAGCCGGTCAGCAGCCCACTGCCCACGGCCTGAACCCCCAGGGCCAGCAGGGCATGTTCCCCCAACAGCAGGGCCCCTCACTGGGGCAGGCCGGCCCACAGAACAGGCCTCTGCTGCTGGAAGAGCAGCCCCTCCTCCTACAGGACCTGCTGGACCAGGAGAGGCAGGAGCAGCAGCAACAGAGGCAAATGCAGGCCATGATCCGACAGCGCTCCAGCGACTCCTTCTTTCCCAATATGGGTAAGGGCATTGAGCTTCAGATAGACATGTCTACTGTTTTGTTCACCCGTTTCATTTAGTCACACACATTACCAGGGTGTTGTCAGATTAGTTCTCTGGGGGTTTTGTAGTCATTTTGCATGGTCATCCTTTTTGGTATATATGTGGAATGTTGAGCCATTTCAGTTGGAGCCTCATGCTTTATTAAAGATTTTGAGGGAAAAAAGTACTTGGCATTTGTTCAATTGTAATTTGAGGAACAGAATGTTGGACTTCATTATTATTATTTTTTTTACAAAGAGACACTTTTGGGAGTCTTACTTCACCAGCGTTCCATCCATAATTTAGACAGGGCACTTGTTAGGGGTGGCTTTTTTTTTAATGGCTTAAAAGAAGGTCAACTTGCTACGATTAAGTGGACTTCTTTATTTTTTTAGCAGACTTTGATGCGATCACGGACCCGATCATGAAGGCCAAGATGGTAGCCCTGAAGGGAATCAATAAAGTCATGTCTCAAAACAGCATGGGAATGCCACCAATAGTCATTAACAGGTAAGACAAAAGCTCACCCTAATGCTAGCTCATTATTTGTGCTTGTGGGTAATATGTACATTCATTTAAAGGTTTTTTGTAATACTCTCTTGGTCCATCCAAAACACTATTGAGAAGCTTGGTATTGGATGGGAAATATTTAGAAGTAAATTTAATGTTCCCTAAAACAACGATCCTCTCATTTGTCTATGTGGCAGAATTCAGCAGACGCCAGGAGCACATGGACCAGATGCTGCCGCTGCTCTGCCTCAACATGTGCTTGGACAGGTAAGCATTGTGAATTAACCACTGTCTGTCTGTTTCATCTATTCTGCTAAAAAACAAGGCCTCATTACCATTTGTTAATTGTTTTCGCAGGACGGGAAGTTGGCTCCACAGATGACGAGACCAAACCCCCCAAATTTTGGACCTGGATTTGTCAGTGAGTGGACAACCCAACGTTTTTTCATTTGAATTTGATCATGACATCCTTATTCACTTTAACCAAATGATTAATCATAGACCATTCTTTAGGTTTCTTCAGTATTTCATATGTTGACCACCATATCCAATCCAGGGTCATTTCGATTTCACCGATATCCCTTTGGGATTTATACATACCAAGTAAAAATGACGCCTAACCCAGTCTTGTCTCTCAGACGACAGCCAGAGGAAGCAGTATGAGGAGTGGCTCCAGGAGACGCAGCAGCTGCTCCAGATGCAGCAGAAGTTTCTAGAAGATCAGATTGGGGCCCACAGGAAGTCCAAGAAGGCCCTGTCGGCCAAACAGCGGACCGCCAAAAAGGCAGGCCGGGAGTTCCCTGAGGAGGACGTTGAGCAGCTGAAGCATGTGACCGAGCAGCAGAGTGTGGTGCAGAAGCAGTTGGAGCAGGTAGCTAACTAAATGTAGCAGGAGTTAATTACCGGCATTCCGTGTTGAAGGTTTTGAAAATATTGAGATCTTGGGTTTGACTTATGTTTTTTACATTACAAGATTTTACAACTTTACATAGATTTTACATACATTTTTACTTCTGTAACATGATTGGAAATTCTGAGTACCTAAATAATGTAAAGAAAGAGAGCGGTTGTAGTCATTCACCTTGAAGAAAAGGGAACCATATCTTAAGCCACCTGAATAGACTGATTCTCTCTGGAATCTTTGAGGGTCTATTTTAGGATTTGCCTCTAACCCTTTTGGTTTTAAGCACCGGTATCCCTTTGGATTCTATCTTAAAGATTTTCTCTTGAAGTTAAACCTTTGTTGGCGGCTCTTTATCACGTCTTTCCTTTGTATTCCCGTCCCCTCAGAAATGGGAGAACACCTCAATTCTGACAATCTTAAACTTGATTATGACCTTGAACTTTTTGGGTTAAATGTCCTCCTCCTTGACAGCACACACTGAGCACACAAAGCTTAATTGCTGCAATACATCTGCTACTTTTATTTTTATTTATTTGATTTAACCTTTATTTTACTAGGCAAGTCAGTTAAGAACAAACTCTTATTTACAATGGCAAAACACCCATCACGACAACACAACAAAGAACTGCTTGTTTTATTGAGAATCAAGGGAAACATTACGCCCGAAAACAAACCTTTTGACCTTTTCTTAGCAACAAAGGGGCGACTTCGCTAATTATTTCCAACTGTTGTGACCTTTTCACTGTGGCGAGACGTGAGACTTCACTGTCGCATGAAGACCACAGGAGACAGCAGACATGATTTATTCTGTGACAATAACAGTCTACTCTGTCAACATTTTCACAAGGCTTTTTTAATAAGAGGTTTTACTAAGTCAAAATAAAAGAAAGCCCAACATAGTGTCTTAACAGGGCGTTGGGCCACCACGAGCCTCCATAACAGCTTCAATCCACCTTGACATACACTACCGTTCAAAAGTTTGGGGTCACTTAGAAATGTCCATGTCCTTGCTGCAGATACTCAACTAGTCAAAAGGCCAGTTTTATTGCTTCTTTAGTCAGTACAACAGTTTTCAGCTGTGCTAACATAATTGCAAAAGGGTTTTCTAATGATCAATTAGCCTTTTAAAATGATAAACTTGAATTAGCTAACACAACTTGCCATTGGAACACAGGAGTGATGGTTGCTGCTAATGGGCCTCTGTACGCCTATGTAGATATTCCATAAAAAAAAATCGGCCGTTTCCAGCTACAATAGTCATTTACAACATTAACAATGTCTACACTCTATTTCAATGGACAAAAAAATTGCTTTTCTTTCAAAAACAAGGACATTTCTAAGGGACCCCAAACTTTTGAACGGTAGTGTAGATTCTACAAGTGTCTGAAAATCTATTGGAGGGATGCGACAGCATTCTTCCACAAATTCCATCAGTTGGTGTTTTGTTGATAGTGGTGGAAAACGCTGTCTACAGAATCTACAATAAGTGTTCAATTGGTTTGAGATCTGGTGACTGACACACACACACCCTTTAAACCCCCTATGCTCCTTTGAGACCCTCTTTCAAAGTCATTGAAATCTCTTCTAGCCATGGTAGACAAAATAATGGGCAACTGAGCATTTTTATGCATGACCCTAAGCTTGATGGGATGTTAATTGCTTAATTAACTCAGGAACCACACCTGTGTGGAAGCATCTGCTTTTAATAGACTTTGTATCACTCATTTACTCAAGTGTTTCCTTTTTTGGCAGTATATTCTAAGAAATTATGATAATGTTATTTACTTGGTAATGGTTCAATCTGATCTTTTGTATGTAGGGAATTCATTGAAACATTTACTATATCACTAAGCATTCTCTAGTTCCAGGTAATTGCCAATTATATGGAGGCATAAGTAACAGAAAATAGTATTTGATCACTCTGTTCTTTCTGTGATTGCCAGGTAAATACCCATTTTAATTGGACTGGATACAAAAGTGGTGTCTAACAATGTTTCTCAATGCCTTCTTGGAATGTGAAGAATTGGGTGGATCCCGTCAATTTGCTCACATTTCTCTGTTTTCTTTTCCTCTGTTTTATTTCTCTCTGGTAGATTCGGAAACAGCAGAAAGACCATGCAGAGCTGATAGAGGAGTACCGTGTCAAGCAGCAGCAGCAACGGCCTAGTTTCCAGGCTCCTATGATGCCAGGGATGCCACCCATGCCTGGGATGCCTACTCAAGCTGCCCCTATGATGCCTGGAGCGCCCCCTATGGGCCAGCCCATGATGGGGCCCATGATGCCAATGCAGCCCCACCCCGGCCAACATAACCCTGCCCGCATTCCCAACATGCCAGGCTGGCACCCAGGGGGAGCCCAAGGACTGATGGGAGGCCCAGGTCCAAGAATTCCAGCTCACATGCCCCCACCGATGCCCCTTGCCAGCCCTGCCCAGTTGCCCCCGCCCCAGTTACCACCGCCCCAGTTACCACACCAGGCCCAACTACCACCTCAGCCCCCACCCTCAGTGGTGCCTGGCGCAAAAGCTACACCAACGGGAAACGGAAAAGGTGCCCAGGGAGCCAGCGGTGGAAGTGGTGGCAACAGCCTCGCTGTGAAATTTGACGACAACAACCCATTCAGCGAGGGCTTCCAGGAGCGCGAGAGGCGGGACCGCCTGAGGGAGCAGCAGGAGAGACAGCGGGTCCAGCTGATGCAGGAGGTGGAGAGGCACCGGGCCATGCAGCAGCGGCTGGAGATGGAGCAGCAAGGCCTGGGTCTGGGGCCTACTGGGATCCCATCTGGCCCTGGAGCTACAAACCCCGGAGGGGATAGCCTGGCCCACATGCCATTCTACAGTACTGATCTGCCCCAAGACTTCATGCAACCCTCTAGACCTCAACAACAGCAGGGGCAGCTAGGGCCCATGTACCCCGAGCAGAGCAATATGCAGCCAAGCTTCACCAGCACTGGCGGGCCACTCCCAGGTCAGGGCTTTATGCCGGATGGTGAGCGCAGGTCCATGCCTGGGAACAGGGCATTTGGTAGTCCCGAGATGGGTCCCAATTTCCGGTCCAAAATCCCCATGCTACAGGGGCTTAACTACCCCCCTGGACAGCCCCGTCCTGCTGGGTTCAGAGGCCGTGGGATGATGCCTCGGGTTGGGGGCGAGGGACATGGACCCCCGTTCGGAATGGACTCATCCACTCCCCTACCTCCCAACTACCCCGGCTCAGGCCAGTCCTTGATCCAGCTCTACTCCAACATCATCCCAGAGGAGAAGGCCAAGAAGAAGAGGAACAGGAAGAAGAAGAGAGACTCTGTCGACGATGCAGACTCAGTCAAGACCCCATCCACTCCCCACTCAGACCTCTGCACCCCACTGACTCCCTCCCACGTGTCTGACACCTCATCCACTCCCACCCGGAGCCTCAGCATTCCTGGAGAGCAGGATCTGTCCGATCTTTTCCTCCCTGTGGGGTCCTCGGGTTTAGCCCCCTCCTCAGAACTGGAGAGGCAGCTCTCGGGCAGCAGCTTAGCCCAGGGTGGGCTCTCCAACATGGGCTCAGAGAATGACCGGGCCTCCCTGTTTGACGAAACCCTCCAAATCAAGCTGGAGAGGATAGAGACTGAGTGCAGAGGGGCTGCGGCAGCCAACGAAGGGTCTGCCTTGCTGCATGGTCCCCGAGCCGGGGGGGTAGTGAAGGAGGAGGAGGGGCTCTCTTCGCCCCTCCATGGCGCCAAAGGGGGCGACGCAGGGAACGAGCTGCTTAAGCACCTGCTGAAGAACAAGAGTACGCCCCCGCCGTGTGCCAGCGCCAACCAGACCCCTCCCACACAGCAGATGTCCTGCAACAGCCTTAGCTCAGAGCAGGAGGCCTCGGCAGCCCTCAAAGCCACCGCCAAGCCGGCCTCCACCACCAACAACATGGTGAGAAGGGAAAGACCACATTCACACAGACACTATAATCATCACACCCATAGGATACTACATGTTCTAAAATCAAACTATTTGGGTATAAAATGCACAAAAAATTGCTATTCAGTACTACATTCCTAAAGAAAGCCATTTGTTGTGTCTATAATATTAGCTCACATAGTAGCTCACCAACCTTGCTTGTATCATTGTATTTTCCCAGACTCCCCCGTACAGTCAGCTGACAGGAAGCACAGAGCTCCTAGAACCCTCGGTTCCGGCACAGGGCAAAAGGAAGCAGCAACGCAACAAACGGACGCCCAAAAACGGGCCGGAGAAACCGCCGTCACGCTACAAGAGGAGGAAGAAGGAGGAAGAGGAGAGGCAGATCGGTTATTCCAGTACTGACAGTCTGACCCAGCTCAAACAGGTACATGTCATAGTAGTCAGACACCAAACAGTGTTGAATGTGTTGATTAACTTGTGTTTATTGAATCTGCAGTGGCGTTTTTAGCATGTAAATCTTGGTGGGGCAAACTCAACAAAAAATGTTTTTATGCATGGCAGAAAAGCCACTACACAACACATGAATTGCACTATAACGGTGACCACAAACTGTTAGAGCCATACGTAAAGCTGTCCCAACTGCAGATCTTTCTTTTCAGCACCATGTAGTGAATCCTTACCACCGCTACACCTGGCTATCAGCGGAGCCTTGTCTGGCAGCGAAACAATTAATTCAGCCTCATTTACTGCCTTTAAAAAAACATAGCTGATATGGCTGACTTGATTAAACAAATGTGGATTCCACTGACAATTGAGATGTACAAACTATGGCATAAGGGGACGACAATGGGATAAGAGGCATTCTGTAATTTCGATTAAGATGAGTGAGCTAAGACGGACGTAGTCAATATAACTATTTTTTTCAGCACTTTTGAAATGTACAGCGACAGAATTCAGGGCATTGGCCGTTAAGAGTATTATCCCTGTACACCAAGTCAGGACCATATGATAAATAAAAGGGCCATAATAAGCAGACCATGAAAGCTCTTACAATATTCGATGATGACATTTCTCTAAAACAGGCTTTAGGCTACATGTACACCACCAAGTCAGAACAGTAGGTGAAATGAAGAGGGGGGAAAGGGACAAAATTATTAGGGTGAGACACATGAGTTACTACACAACATACACTTAGTTTTACTTTCTTAGCTACAGTATACATATCTTCCTGGCATATTACATCATTTATGCAGCGGCATACAATACATTTTTGGACTCACCTTATTGTGCTGTGGTCACTTGGACAGGAAGGTGGCGTGGCGGTCCGTCTTGAGGGCAAATTTTGTCATAAGTCTGGCATTCTTTGGATTTATGATGCTTTCAAGACAACTGGGAACTAAGTTTGAATCATGATGTCAGTGATGTTCAGGTCGGAGCTCTAGAAAGAGGCCTGAGTTTCCCGACTTGGAATTCCGAGTTGGATGACCGTTCAAAACGTATTTTCTTTCCGAGTTCCCAGTTGTCTTGACCGCGGCAGAAGTCATGCTGGATTGACAGTATGGCCAATGTATTCAACTTTTTCTGGCCCATGGTGTTGCATGTGAATGTTTATCATTTTAAGCATGGAAAAGAGGCCCTTAAACACATACTTGGACTACACACCTTCTCCACTGAATATCAGGCTACAGTAGTGATTGATTTGCAAAGCTTGCAGTTAGCCACTGATTCCTTCCAAACATTGTTGAATTTGTGATTTCCAACTTTTTGTGTAATGTTTGTCCATTAACCGTTTTATCTATAATTTCTCTTGATATGACAAGGATTTACCAGTAGATTGTTGACTTGATGATGATGACTGCTTGTCTAGCTGGCTAGCTAAGATTTTGAAAGTATGATGTTGACATGATCAGTCCAATCAATGCTACAGTAGATATAACGTGATTTGACATTGTTTTATCTGTGGACTATTTTTTTTTATTTCACCTTTATTTAACCAGGATGGCTAGTTGAGAACAAGTTCTCATTTCAACTGTGACCTGGCCAAGATAAAGCAAAGCAGTGTGACAAAAACAACAACCCAGAGTTACACATGGGATAAACAAACGTACAGTCACCTTGACCTTGAGCCTTCTTGGATTGGCACTTCTAATGTAAATCTATGGCAGCACCCAAGGGCCTTGAATTTTCTAGCTCTCCCTGTAGATTTTGCAGTGACGTAGTGTCCCCATGAGTGACAGTCACGGCACAACTAGAGAACATTAACATCCCCTACGCTCCGTATTTTCCCCTGGCTGCCCCACCACCACAGAAAGCACTGAGCTAGCCTGAAACACCTGTATTTTGGAGCTGACTTACTCAAGAAAACAAAAAAAAGACCATGTTTATATGCGGCTTTATTAACTCAATGATTCATTTATTTTTACATTGTTGGCAAACTGATATGTGACGCGTATTAATGCAAAAATAACATGCAAACGCCCCACCTGCCCTGAATTGTATTTATTTTTCTTTTTTTTAATTAAATCTTTATTTAACCAGGCAAGTCAGTTAAAAACAAATTCATATTTTACAATGACAGCCAAACCCTCCCCAACCCGGATGACGCTGGGCCAATTGTGTGCCGCCCTATGAGACTCCGGATCACGGCCAGTTGTGATACAGCCCGGGATCAAACCAGGGTCAGTAGTGACGCCTCTAGCACTGAGATGCAGTGCCTTAGACCGCTGCGTCACTCTGGAGTCCCATAGGACGGGTCGCCACTGTGAATATGTTGATTGGCTGATTGGTCTGGTAGTTTAGCCAGGCCTAAAACAAGAGTTTTATTTAGTACAAATGTCTGTATTTTGATCATTTAAAAAAAATATTTGATTGATGGTGTTTAATGTTGCAACTGTGTGGTGCCGCTATGGGCAAATTAGCACTCAGGCTGCTGCTGATTTTGTATCTGATATCTTCCTCTGCAGCTGCTTGGGCACAAACGTGGGTGTTATTTTTCTGTTAACACACCTCATAAATTACTGTCATCTTAATATGGAATTACTTTAATTTAGGTTTAATTGAACGTTCCGTGGATTTTTAAACGAAGCACTCGGAATTTGTGGAAGGCATAAACAGAATATTACATGGAAAATATATAGTACTTTTTAGGTGAATAATAATAAAATAAGGAAATTGCATGTCATTAAAATTATTTTATTTTACCTTTATTTAACTAGGCAGGTCAGTTAAGAACAAATTCTTATTTTCAATGACGGCCTAGGAACAGTGGGTTAACTGCCTTGTTCAGGGGCAGAACGACAGATTTGTACCTTGTCAGCTCAGGGATTCGAACTTGCAACCTTTCGATTACAAGTCCAACGCACTAGGCTACCCTGCCGCCCCAGTAGATATGAGAAGATATACCATGGGTTATGCAGCAGTGAACTATTCTGCTTTTTGTCTTGACCTCCCAAGTCTCCAGTACACTTTCGATAAAAGGACTTCAGTTAATAACCGTCAATAGATTTCATTCAATTTGTAGAACAAATTTTAATCCTGTTAAGTGCTTACCTCGAAATTCAAGCAGTGCGAAAGCCTTTGGCCTTACTAACCCTATTTCTTCTCTTCCACCACAGCAGCTCTCTCTGCTGCCCCTGATGGAGCCCCTAATGGGGGTCAACTTTGCCCACTTCCCACCCTTCGGCAGCGGGCAGCTCAACGGGGAGAACAGGCTGTCGGGCTCCTTCGGCAGCGCCTCTCTGGACGGCGTGTCAGACTACTATTCACAGCTCATCTACAAGGTGAAGAGAACACACCCTTAGGTCAAAAGTTGTGTAGGCACATTTGTCTGTTTTTCAGGTGAAGAGTACAACCAGGTATATCATAGGAAAGGAATAGATTTCATGGAAAAGGATACCCGCACACTGTTGAATGTTCCTGTATAGTCAAACACATTTCCCTAGTTGGGTCCAGTTAAAATGTTGTCTGCTTTTCCATTTTGTAGCAGAACAACTTGAGCAACCCACCTACCCCTCCAGCATCACTCCCACCCACGCCGCCTCCCATGGCGAGGCAGAAGATGGTCAATGGGTTCGCCACGGCCGAGGACCTCGCCAGGAAAGCTACTGTCTTGGGCGGCCATGATGGTAAAGTGACTCGTGTTAAAAATCACTTCGGAGAAGTAATGCTGTGGTAATATTGTAGCTAATATTAAAGTGATTTAAAAATATGTTATATATATATATATATATATATATTCAACAACAAACATATTTCAGCCATTGAAAAACAAAAATGGATTGTCCTTTTTATTTTCAGATCACAGAAATGTGTCATGCCATTAAAATGCCAGCAAAGATTCTTTATATATATATATATATATAAAGAATCTTTGCTGGCATTTTAATGGCATGACACATTTCTGTGATCTGAAAATAAAAAGGACAATCCATTTTTGTTTTTCAATGGCTGAAATATGTTTGTTGTTGAATTAACATTAGTGATCAAAGGCCTGGGAGTCAAGCAGCTGCCTACTGCGTTCCGGACAGAGGAAGACCTCATGGCCCATGCCATCACCCAGGGGCCCAAGACAGTGGACGTTCCCGCCTCGCTCCCCACACCACCCCATAACAACCAGGAGGAACTCAGGTGAGGACTTGCAAATCCAAATTTCAATGGGATGTAGAGGCAGGATGGTTCCTACCTGGCTTCTGAACGAGTAACTATAGTAACTCATTTTGCTTCTGAGTGGAGTATTAAAGACTGACTTATATCCTGCTGTACTGCGCTGGCTCAGTGGTTGAACTAGTTTCCTTCATTCTGTGTACGTCCCAGGGGCCAGGACCACTGTGTAGACAGGGACACCCCCGACAGCTTTGTCCCCTCCTCATCCCCCGAGAGTGTAGTTGGCATGGAGATCAGCCGCTACCCCGACCTGTCAAAGGTCAAGGAGGAGCCCACCTCGCCTTGCTCCTCTCCCGTCATACCCATGCTGCCTAGCGCCAGCGGGAAAGGTAAGAATCACACATACACACCTTTCACTCCTGGCTGAAGTAGAGGTACCAATGAATGGTACTTTAGAGTTATGTTGAGTTCGAAAGTTTTGCTTGTTAGTACTACTAATCATTAGGTAGCCATTGTATTGGTGAAGATGTTTACGAATAATTCTCAGGCCAGGGTTATACAAGCATTTTAACTGCTGCTTTGTGTTAGTTCCTGTGTAATATTAGATTGTCTGGTTGTTTCCTTTAGGAACTGAGATAAAGCAAGAGGTCAAGACTGAACCCTCAAGCTCCTTCTTCGGGTCCCAGTTTGGACAGCCTCCATCCTGCACCAAAGCTGGCCTGGTATCCATAGAAATCACCTTGAATCCGGTCTCAGCGGAGGTGAGTGGCTAAACGCAACTGTAAACAACCCATTTTTACTATTATAGTTAAGTTTATTTCATGTTGTACACATTTGCAGCTATAGCCTGAATTGCAGTGGACATAGTGAATACATACATAAATGTAAATACATTACTGGTTAACCAAGCCAGACCATATACAACACATTCAAGAAAGCTATTTTCCATGATAGTCTCACGTATAGCTTCGGGCAGGGTAGGCAACTAGATTCAGCCGTGGGATGATTTTTGTCAGGGGAAATAATTATAATAATTTGCACATTGCAAATTGACTACAACTAAGCCCAAAAAGAGCTTGTATTTGAAAATAATAATTTTATACCTTGATTATGTTGAGACACGACCACATATTTATTTATTTTATTTGTGGGAATATTTGGGAACCGATTTCCTAAATTAAACACAGTTTTTAGAGAATTCCTGGTCATTTTAGTCCAAAACAAAATAATAAAAATAGGTTTCCCCCAAAAAATACAAAAATCACTCGCGGGCCGGTTTTGGGCCGCCTGTTGCCGACCCCGGGGCTGTTGTATTGACCACCACTGGCTATAAACTTATTTGACTTCCCTGACACTTCTGGACCTGCAGAACATCCCTGGCGTTGTGGCTGCGGTGGCCGAGCTACTGTGTGTGACCGTCCCCGGCAGCTACGAGGTGACCCGCAGCCCAGAGCGCAGCTCTCTGGCCTTACTGGCTGGACTCAAGGTGCCTCAGACCCAGGGAATGGACCCCCTTCACGTATCAATGTTTCCCCAGCAGCCCCCCACCATGAGGTCCCTGAGACCCCCCGGATCACCCAACCAGCCCAGAATTAGCCAGCAGTTTCAGCCCATTGGCGCGCCCACCAGCGCAGGTCAGTACCCACCAGCAATCCAACTTGAATCTGCTGATGGTAACAACTGATAGTGATGGAAGAAATGAGGTTTCTGGCCCACAGAGCTGGTAAAACGGTGGTGGCGCCATATCTTTAAGTGAAATTATTGCACAAAAACCTATCTTACATTTAAATGGAGTATGTATTCATCACTGTCATGTTATCAACAATCAAATGGCATGCGTTCCTAGCATAACTACAAAACTTATTCCTAAGCTTTTCATTTTGGTTATTTCAAAACCAGATTTTTCAGTTTGTACAAGCTATTTTGGTAAATGTCTTTTAGCTCAGAAAATGGCAGGCAAATAAGCACTGTGATTAAGTTATTTTCCCATTACCCTCAATAAAGGCAATTGGCTGTTTAGAACAGATTTTGGGCAAAAGCTGGGCATGGAAACACCAGTCTGTGTGTGAGTCAGAAACCTCTCTACTCTCAGTGGATAGTCCCATCTAGCCTCGTATTGATCATGTCTGAGATGTGAAAAGTTAATGAAAGCCACTAATGATTGGGGAGGTTGAACCTGTTAGCTCTTTGGCTAATTTGATTGTGAAGAAGCTCTTTTGAAATAACTCCAATGCAATCACAATATCTGTCTTTCACCCAGGTGTTTTTTGTGACGAATTTATGTAAAAATGTGTTTTACCTTGTAAAGTGTTCTGTGATGTTAATGGTCAGTCTGGTTTGTGTTTTAGGTTCAGCTGCCAGGGGGGAGGGGCCTAAGCCCCAGTGGTGCTGCCACTGCAAGGTGGTGGTTCTGGGAAACGGAGTCCGCAAGTCCACCAAAGACCTGGCCTGCAGCAAACGGGTAAGCCCCAGATCAGTTGTTGCTCAACTGAAGCAAGTATTGTTACTTAATATGAACATGTTTAGTCATTTAAACTGCAAAAGCCTGAAATTAATTCCTATCGTATGAATTGTCAATTATTTTAAGTATTACCATAATACATTCACTAGTAGTGTACAGTGAACATTATCAGAGTTTTGTTGATATGGTATGAGATTTATCTAAGCCCAACAATAGTAATGAAATAAAGTAAAGCTAACTGCCGCGACGCACCATCTGATTTACCACGAGATGAGTCGAGATGGCCCGAGTTGAGCATGTAACTGCCAGGCTGTTTAAATCAGGACATTACCTTTTGATCTTCTCCTCCTGCCAGCCCACACTTATACACACACAAATTATTCAAATGTACCGACGACTTATGGTCTGTGGCACCACAGGCTCTTTGAGCCATAGGTGGGGTGTCTGAAGATCACTTTGAGGAGTGCAAAGGGAATAATGGGGCGGCAGGTAGCCTAGTGGTTAGACCATTGGACTAGTAACCGAAAGATCGAATCCCCGAGCTGACAAGGTACAAATCTGTCGTTCTGCCCCTGAACAAGGCAGTTAACCCACTGTTCCTAGGCCGTCATTGTAAATAAGAATTTGTTCTTAACTGACTTGCCTAGTTGAATAATGGTTGTTTCTAGACAGTGTGCGACTAATGCATGTTCAGAACAAGTGACCTGGTTCCTGGTCATTAAGGCAAAACGTTTTGCAACAGAAAACAAAAATGAGCGTTTCTTATTGGACAGGTTTAGTTGTCCTCCCCGTTTCGGAGCATTTCCTTTATTTTTGTGGCAACTGAACATGATGCTGACGTCTCTGCTTTCTGCAGGAGAGACCGAGCCAGGTCTTCTGCAGCCGCAACTGTTTTGTCCTCCACGCCGCAGCCACACAGTCCAAAGCCACAGACAGTAAGGTGTGTATCTCTAGCTGGACACTTGTCTTGACTCTTCACTTTTTCTCTCTTAGCTTTTTGAGAACCTCACTGACACCAGTATAGTAGGTAGACAGACGACAAGGCAGGATTGTTACAATAGGTTGTAGATTGCATGGAGAATGAATGGATTTATGTGTTTTTATTTTAGCGCAGTGAAAAAGCAGGTGAAATATTCTAACATGGTCTAACAATGACCACAGCTGGGCAAACAAAGATGCCATTGCTGAGAGTAATTAGCATGAGACTTTTCATTGGATTCCTAATGAGTAAACTCTCTTTTGCAGCCAAACATCTCTCCTCTCTTGCCTGAGTCGTCGGTCAAAGAGAGCCCGTCTAAGGTGCTCCACAAGTATAGCAACAACATGTCCACACTGGACGTCCGCTGCCTGGCAAAGCTGCAGCCCAAAGAGTCTGCCCCCTCCAGCCCCCCTCCCATCTCCTTCCCCACAGAGAAACCTAAGCCGGACACCCTCAAGGTGACGGTCAAGCTCAAGCCAAGGCCCCGAGCAGTCCACTCTGCCAGCGGGGGTGGTGATGACATGTCGCCCCGCCACCACAAGCGCTGGAAGGGCCTGCGCTGGCGCAAGTGGAGTGTACACGTTGTGTTTCCAACTAGAGGCAGCCTGCTGTCCTCTCTGCCCGGTGAGGATGAGGTGGATGAGCTGCTGAGGAAGCTGGGTGCCTCTCTGCGTCCCGATCCACTCCCCCGGGACCTGCGGCGTTGCTGCTTTTGCCACGAGGAGGGCGATGGCATGACAGACGGGCCCGCACGCCTCCTCAACCTGGACTTGGACCTGTGGGTACACCTGAACTGCGCCCTGTGGTCATCTGAGGTGTATGAGACGCAGGCGGGCGCCCTGATCAACGTGGAGCTGGCCCTGCGGCGGGGCATGGCGGTGCGCTGCACCTACTGCCAGCAGACAGGCGCCACCAGTGGCTGCCACCGGCTGCGCTGCGGCAACGCCTACCACTTCACGTGCGCGCTCAAGGCCCAGTGCACCTTCTTTAAGGACAAGACAATGCTGTGTCACCTGCACCGGCCCCGTGGCATCGGCAGTGGCGGTGACAGGGCCGTGGCGCCCGCCACTCCCCACCACGACCAGGAGCTGCGATGCTTCACAGTTTTCCGCCGCGTCTACGTGCAGCGCGACGAGGCGCGGCAGATGGCCAGCATCGTGCAGCGTGGCGAGCGCCGGCACACGTTCCGTGTGGGAAGCCTGGTGTTCCACACCGTGGGTCAGCTGCTGCCCCAGCAGATGGCTGCCTTCCACTCAGCGAACGCCATCTTCCCCGTGGGCTACCGGGCCAGCCGCATCTACTGGAGCACACGCCATGGCAACCACCGATGCCGATACCTATGCTCGGTGGAGGAGAACGAGGGCCAGCCGGAGTTTGTGGTGCGGGTGATAGAACAAGGCTACGATGACCTGGTGCTCACCGGCGCCTCACCCAAAGGTAAGAGGGCAGGGTGGGGTGAAAAATCGACCTGGGTCAAATACACAAGTCAAATACTTCAGGTCCACTTATGTCCAAAATGTGCAAACAATTCGAAAGCGACATCAAACTCACCTCAAATACTTTGACAAATGCATTTGCCTGGTGTAGAAACAGGGTGAAGGATGGTTAGATAAGATGGTTAGAAAACCAGCCAAAATATGGGTTAAGGTTAGATTTACACAAAGTAAAACTAGACACATCCTGATAAATGAATCTAGTAACCCTGACTGTTGAATCTCCCCTCTGTGTTGTAGGTGTATGGGACAAGATTCTGGAGCCTGTGGCTGACCGGCGTAACGAATCAGGAACTCTGAAACTGTTCCCCGTCTACCTGAAGGGAGAGGACCTGTTTGGATTCACCGTCACCGCCGTCACCAGGATCGTAGAATCGGTAAGAGACAGTAAAATGAATAGTCTGAGAGAGTTGAACGTTTTAGGTGGGTGTACAGTATAGCAGTTTGGTTTTGTCTTTTGAATTGGTTTGGGCAAATTTTTTACACTTTTGTTAAAAGCTCCAATGCAAAATAACCTCAACTCCATTAAGTACTTTAAAGGAAAGGGCTTTCCATATGCACTCTAAGTACTTTGATGAAAGGTTCTCCATCAAACACACTTTAGTTTTATCTGACTTTGCAGTTGATTATGAAAACACTTTTTCAATCTAAGGTTAAGTGGTGTAAGAGGATGTATTTTTTAAACTCCCTGTAGGAAAAACAGTTCAATAAATCCACTCATGTATCTTAATGGAAACCTGAAATGTACTATTGAGTGTTTAAAGTAAGATGAATACTTAATTGCAGCTTGTAATTAACAACTATTGGTTATTATTGACCCATTTTAATGGATTGAACTGCTTGAAAATGTAAAATAATATATATTTTTGTGTGTGTGTGCAGCTCCCTGGAGTGGAAGCCTGTGACAGATATACTTTCCGGTTCGGACGCAACCCTCTCATGGAGCTCCCCTTGGCCATAAACCCAAGTGGCAGTGCCCGCTCAGAACCCAAGGCCTGCAGCCATGTCAAGAGGTTGGTGTTAAGGTATTCTGTGTCATTTTACACTTAAGTTCCTGCCATGTTTGTTTTGGTTGATCACTGTTTTATCTCTGTAACACATTGTCTTTGTTCCATCCACAACAAGGTGTTCGCTCTCTCTAATTCAGTATCCTCTTTCTTTATGCATGTTCTTCCTTATACTTTAACTTCACTGCTGCATACTTGAAGTCAAAACAATTTTGAAGTCAAAATCTTTCAGCTTTAATTTGTTTAAATCACTGGACAACTGGCTTCCCTCATCACTGTTTTCTTGAAATAGTCATCCTTCAATGTCACATCTGTTTTCAGTCAGCATTGTACATCTTACTGTCTTAGTGCCCTGATGACGCATAAGTGACACATTAGTGCTATAATGACACACTCGCTGTAAAATAATGCTAATGTTAAACATCCTGGGTTCCTGGAATGGTACTTACCATTACATGTTGGTATATCAGCTCCCAGCCACACATTTAACTGCCTTTCCACCCCAATAACTCTGGCTTGCTTCTCGTTTGGTGGAACACCGCTTTCCCCGGAGGACCAAAATGAAGCCTATTCCTGGACCTTTAAATGGAGATTATCCATTGGCCGTGTCTGTTAGTCCAGAAAACCACCATAATGCAGTCCCAACTTGCCATCAATGTCATACGTGCATAGAAATAAAATAAGTAGAATGGTAGTACTGTGTTTCTATTTCGATGGTCATATGCTACTTCCTGCGGGAATGCTTCAGGGTGTTGTATGTTTTGGCTCCTCCTCTTCCCATAGACCTCACACTTTGTCCAGCACCGGCATCGTCTCCTCTAAGTCCATGCAGACGATTGGCAGCGTGGGTGTGGTGGAAGCACCGGAAGAGGTGATCCCCAAGCAGTTTGCATCCGTCCCCTTCCAGTACCGACGCATGAAAGCTGAGTGGAAGAGCAACGTGTACCTGGCGCGCTCCCGCATTCAGGTGGGCACCTCTGCACTGTGCTAGGGCTACATGCAGACTCTACTCAGGCCCTGATGCACATTCAATATAATTGTCTAACTTATTCAGGCACAGAAGTATCTCAATCCATTTTGCTTGATGCACATTGATTGAATTCAATGGTTGCTTTTGTGGTAAGTAAGTACAAGTTACCTGTTGGGTTATGAGGGCATGACTGATATGGCATCATTTGATATCATTCATAGTGGTCGTTTGCTTTCAGATTCATTGAGTTCAGTGTTTGAGGTATTGACCCTCTCTGTCCTGGCAGGGGTTGGGTCTGTACGCCGCCAGGGACATTGAGTCCCACACCATGGTGATGGAATACATTGGTACCCTCATTCGCAACGAGGTCGCCAACCGAATGGAGAAGATGTACGAATCCCAGGTGAGTTCATGTTTGCCACAAGACTAAATATCATCCCCCTTCATATCTGGCCTCTTAACATCTACATGATAGAAGAATGACAATGTATCTTCCATGTTATTCCCTTGCTGTGGTGCAGAACCGTGGAGTCTACATGTTCCGCTTGGACAGTGAGCATGTTGTCGATGCCACCATCACTGGCGGACCAGCAAGGTAAGAGTTTCCTACGTTCAGAATACATCATTTGACCCTACGTACATGTGTCGCAAGCATGTAGGAAAGTCGTTTACCTTTCGCATCGTCCTCAGATACATCAACCACTCCTGCGCCCCCAACTGCATCGCCGAGGCCGTGAGCTTGGAGAGAGGCGACAAGATCGTCATCAGCTCTTGCCGCAATATCCAGAGAGGAGAAGAGGTAAGATATCCTCCTTTCATTAGCAATATACCTCGTTATTGAAAGTAGAGACTGGAGACACATTGCACTGTGGCTACCTCAGCCATGTAACATCAGCTAATGTTTAAGAATGGTCTCGTCGTATCAAGCATGCATAGAATTGTGCATCGTTATTGTCAGTTTGTCATTGAAGTAATAAGCACCTGAAGTGTTGATCTGATTTCCCTCTCTCTCCCAGCTGTGCTACGACTACAAATTTGACCTGGAGGACGACCAGCATAAGATCCCTTGTCACTGTGGTGCGGTTAATTGCCGGAAATGGATGAACTAGAACAGGGACAGTTGGGGCAAAATACAGGCTACAACACTTCCAAATTATGGCGCGCGCACACATTCCTTGTTATCTTTTTATATGCTTGTTGGTTCATCAGCCGAAAAACGTTGTATTACTTAAACAAAGACAACTTATCAGGGCAAGACACTGACCGCAGAACTGTTAGAGAAGACTAAAGAGGGAAGGGGCATCGCAGGCACGAAGACTATTACTTTTATGAGGCTGAGAACTGAGTCTTTCACTATATATAGTAGTGGGTAAATGGATTAGGGGAGGGTGTTTTGGGGTAGAATTCACCAGTTGACCAGGAGAGTTTTGTGCTGGCCACCGCCTTATTTAGTTATTGAGGCAGGTCCTCTGGATTATGAAATATATACAAATATATATATATATACAGAAATGTAGACACCACTGAACAAGGAATGTACAGAGAAGACTTCCTTAGGGACAAAGCTAAGGGATTATTAACTTGCACTAAAACAAATTTAGTCGAAAATACTTGATTCCATGAGTCAGTTTTTTTCTTTTTATGTAAAATACGAGAATTTTTGTATTTATTATTGAATCGCCGGCGAACTGCTGCCCAGGTTTTCAGTCTGATCAGAACGTGTTACTTTATACAAAGTGTAAATAGTCAATTAAGTAAACAATTGACCAAATGCTACCATAACTACATCATGGCTGTTTGGGTGAATACATTTTTTTTTTTTGACAAAAGTATTTAAGAAGGATGTCATATCATTCTAAGAGTTTGTGTTGTATAAAACTGTACAGAATGTGTAAAAAAAAAAAAAAAATCTAGAGTATTTTTGTTGTATTTAGAATTAAGTTGCGTTGTCAAATTCTGACCACTTGAAGAATATGCGTTTCATTTTCCTTAGGACAATTTCTGTTTGCATTGACACACGCAATCAAAGAATTGCAGAGAGCACCAATCACATCGAGACGACTGAAATCCTAACCCTAGTTAATCTGACTTGAATGTAGAATTAGAGAGAACTGTGAATTTAAGGTTGGAAGCCACCCATACCATCAGTTAGCTTCTTTAACTGTATGTGTACAGCAGTCACTCAGATTCACCTCATGCAGATAATGCTGTGCTTGGGTGAAAACAATGCCTTTTACTTACCAGTTGCAGGAGACTCAATTATGCTTTTGTTTACATTTCTTAAACATTCTGTTTAGTGCTGGCTAGTTGAGAAAAAAATATGTTACTGTATGATGTTTTTGATTTCTTTACACTCAATCACGAAAATTGGAATCTGGTACTAGCATTTCGTTGACCAGTTTGAAATGAAGTTTTCATTTGTGTGCACAAAAGTTGGTATATTCAGTCTCGTTGTAATAAACAGTACATGGCATGATGTCTTTTTAAACTTTCAGAAGAATCAATTGTATATAATTTTCCATAATGGTTAATGAAATTTGTTTCTTGGATATTTTCTCCTCTTGTACAATATTCAGACCTCTTTAATAGTGTCTCTTTTCTTTGTCCTGTATAGTAATGTCTAAAAAGCCTTTTTGAAGTATACAGCGTGTGATGGGGTTTGGAATCAGAATCATTTACAAAAAATAAAATATTTTACATCTTAAATTTTCGCTACTTTTCTCTGTGGGGGTAAATGGATGACCATTTTAATAAGCGTCTGACAAAGAATTTTAATCAATTGCAAATTAGTCAAGGGATGTTCATACTTCAAATAAACATTTAGTTGGTTGCCTCATTGCAAAAGAGAATAACTAATACAAAACTGCACCACATAACTTAAGAAATTACATTTGGAAAAGGGAAAAAACTAGAACTCAAATCATGTTCAACCATCATAGCACAGTGCAGACCAGACCGTGAGTATGGATGATTTTGCTAGTATTGTGGGCATGACCCAAGACCGCTACATACTGTAGGAAATTCCATTTCTATTTACGTAGACTGCACACACTATCCATCACTTGGTCAATATACCTGATGTAGAGCTAACACAGTGTAGCCTTATCAATACAGTTTTAAAGAGGTTGCCTTGCACATTTCAAGAGCATGAAAAATACATAACTTCAAAAACAAACTCCAGTGATCAAAATATTTGTACAACAGAAAAAGATACTCCCAAAGAAATGTGTCAACTAAATAACATGCAGTACTGTATGTCATAGCAATTAATATCAGATTGTAATAAGTACAGAATAAAATGCAATTTAACTGTAAAACCTCTAATACTGGCAGTCCATTGTTCTTAGTAAACACTTGTTTGGGACTTATACAAGATTAAACGTTTCTCTGAATTTTCTAATGCAAGAGTGCTGTGCAAATTGGATACAATTAAAAATAATTTGCATGATGCATTGTAAAAAATATCTAAAACAGGACGTGGAATACTAATTTTCAAGAGGGGAAGTCAGGTATATGAATGACTACAGTACATATAGCGTACCCACTTAGAGCTCCATACTTTGTGCACGTCAGGCCGGAAGCAGTTCTGAAGACAAACAGCATTCGTTTTCGCCAAGAACACAGTCCGTATAATTAGTTCCATCCCTCTCTTGCTTAGTTGTAGCAGCATGCAGTACTCCCCCCATCCAGAGGGGGGGGAGGCAGTCAGCGTCTGGTATGTAACTAGTTGTGGGGTATCAACATCAGCCCTCTAACTGCCACTGCTGGGACTGAGAGCCGTTGCAGATTGCCGTGGCAACATATCCCTTGGGGCTGATTGGGTCAACCACGGCCAGGCATTGGCCCACTGAGACTTGATACAGCCGGTTGCTTTTCTGGAGAGGGTTGGAGGAAGACAGGGCCATGTGTTACATACAGAATTGGGGTAGAGTAGGAAGACAGGGCCATATGTAGCATACCCTGCCTTCAGAAAGTACACTATATATGCAAAAGTATGTGGGCTATTTCAGCTACATCCATTGCTGACAGGTGAATAAAAATCGCTCGCACAGCCATGCAATCTCCATAGATAAACAGATTGGCCCGTACTGAAGCGCTCAGTGACATTCAACGTGGGACCATCTTACTGTAGGTTGCCAACTTTCCAACAAACACCTACCTGCCCGAATGCAATGCCAACTGTAAAGTTTGGTGGAGGAGGAATAATGGTCTGGGGCTGTTTTCCATGGTTCCGGCTAGGGCCCTTACTTCCAGTGAAGGGAAATCTTAATGCTACAGTGTACAATGACATTCTAGATGATTCAGTGCTTCCTATTTTGTGGCAACAATTTGGGGAAGGCCCTTTCCTGTTTCAGCATTACAATGCCCCAGCGCACAAAGCGAGATCCATACAGAAATGGTTTGTCAAGATCAGTGTGGAAGAACTTGACTGGCCTGCACAGAGCCCAATCCTCAACCCCACTGAACACCTTTGGGATGAATTGCAACGCCGACTGCGAGCCAGGCCTAATCGCCCAACATCAGTGCCCGACCTCACTAATGCTCTTGTGGTTGAATGGAAGCAAGTCCATGCAGCAATGTTCCAACATCTAGTAGAAAGCCTTCCCAGAAGAGTGGAGGACCAACGCCATATTAATGCAAATGATTTTGAAATTAGATGTTCAATGAGCAGGTGTCCACATGGTCATGTAGTGTAGTCACACCCCTCGATTTCTTTTTTTCTCCACATTTTGTGTTTCAAGGTGGGATTAAAATAGATATGTCATTTTTTGTCAAAGATATACAGAAAATACTCTGCCAAAGAGGAGGAAAAATTTGAACATTAGTTTAAATTATATATATAATTTAAACTAATCTTGATTACATAAGTATTCAACCCTGAGTCAATACAAGTTAGAATCACCTTTGGCAGCAATTACAGCTGAGCCTTTTTGGGTAAGTCTAAACGCTTTGCACATTTATTTTTTACATTTTTCAAGCTCTGTCAAATTGGTTGTTGATCATTTCTAGACAGCCATTTTAAAGCAGATTTAAGTCAAAACTGTAACTAGGCCACTCAGGAACATTCAATGTCATCTTGGTAAACTCCAGTGTATAGGCCTTCTGTTTTAGGTTTCTGTCCTGCTGAAAGGTGAAATTGTCTCAGTGTCTGTTGGAAAGCAGACTGAACCAGTTTTTACTCTAGGACTTTGCCTGTGCTCTATTCAGTTTATTTTTATCCTAAAAAACTCCCAGTCCTTGGCGATGACAAGCATAATCATAACATGATGCAGCCACCACCATGCTTGAAAATATGAATAGTGGTACTCAGTGATATGTTGTTGGATTGCATTCAGGACATAAAATTAATAACTTAATCATGCTCAAATGTCTGCTTTTTTTTTTTTTTTTTCATCTACCAATAGGTGCCCTTCTTTGCGAGGCATTCAAAACCTCCCTGGTCTTTGTGGTTGAAATTCACTGCTCAAATGAGGGACCTTACAGATAATTGTATGTGTGTGGTACAAAGATGAGGTAGTCATTCAAAAATCACATTGAGCACTCAGTGAGTCCATTTAACTTACTGCATGTGACTTTACTCCTTCACTTATTTAGGCTTGCCATAAAAGGGTTGACTACATTTCAGCTTTTCATTCATTTGTAAAAACATAATCCCACTTTGACATTATGGGGTATTGTGTGTAGGCCAGTGACAAAAAAAAGAATAATCTAAATTTAATCAATTTTAAATTCAGCCTCTAACGACAATGTCAAGGGGTGTGAATAGTTTCTGAAGGCACTGTACAGAATGGAGGGAGAGGATAGAGACTTTATCTACTGCGCCTAATAAAGGAGCCCACTGGCGGTGGTTGAATAGAAGTGATTCCATCTCGTCATCACCATCATGATGCCCCGTGGTACCAGCTGTATGCACCAGTTAAATGCCACAGTAATACTGAACTGTATTAGTCATATCAGTACTGGTTTGATGATGGTAGCAGTCATTGCAACAGTTGCTATAGCCCTATTTGCTTCTATAGATGGGTCAGCTGACAACGTCAGGAAAACGATGCGCACGCTTCAATGGGACAGAAGCCTGTTGTGATTCTGGATGGCCAGAAAGCTAGCAACAATGACAAGAAGCTGCCATGTCGTAGGTGGCTCATTTCAACTAGTTTTATCTTGTTCTTGCTCCCATGTCTTGTTTTGACTGATGTCACATCTCTGCTAATATGGCTAACCAACAACTGTAACGATGTATTTGAGAGCCAACAAGTGCAAATGTACTTATGTTTTCAATAAGCAAAATATAGTTTACATGTTGTCAACAATCCAAGCCCCAGTAGTTGCGCGTGTGTCAGTTGTGTTGCTAAACAACCAACCCGTCTTTTATATACAGATATGGGGCTGATTTGTGGATTCAGCAACAGTGTGGGGGCTCTAACTAACTCACCCCCAGGGTCCACTGTTGGGAGCCCCCTGAGCCGTGACACTTCATGAGACGGGGTGGGTCAGACGAGCGGATCTCCGACATGTCCAGACACAGCAGGCCGGCTAGGATCAACTCGTGCTCCTCATCATAGGCCCACTCCTGGGGAGGAGGAAGAGGGAGGGAGGTTAGGGAGGGAGAGAAAGAAAGGCAGAAGAAGTATATACTGTATAAGGAAACCATGTCACGTGGTACAGACCCAAGTGAGGAATGTAAATTCATTTAAAAAATGCCTTTATTCCATATCCAATAGACTGTATGGAATAAACCAGAATTTAAACTATACCTACTCCCAATATTTATGACAAAAACGTTTCACGCCTCATTTGTCAGTAGACGACTTTACAAACAACCGTTCACAACGGAAGTTGTTGACATCTTGTACCCAAGAACTGCTGCAGTAAGACAGAAGTTCACATGGAAAGAGAATAGAGATTGAACCGCATGAGGAAAAGAGAGTGGGAGAACTGCAGTAGCTTCAGCTGAACTTCTACCCCACACAGACAAAGTGATTCACTCTGCACCATTTTTACACACACAGGAAAGTGGAAGAGCTTGTCTAATGGAAGTGTCTTTTTTTTAGTTGAGGCTTGAAAAGATAGAAGCTCTTCCAGTGGATGTGACAGGATGTACTGGTACAGTTCATGTATTTCCAGGTTGAGATAGTGCACTTTCCCCGTCTAGCCAGGGTACCCTCCTACAAAACAGTCATTATGGTTGAAATAAGGTAATGAAAGATTAGGAGATTGGAGGTTGAAAAATAACTAATTTCAGATTCTAGCACTAACTCTTATAACCATTGTCCATGTCGCCAAACTAACAGAAGCGTCAAAAAGAGGTCAGAATCATGTAAAGGTCCTATTATCACTGTAGATCAATCATAGGCTGGCAACATGAATAATGACTGCCAATGACACATAGTAGACCATATGATGGAGACAAGAGGCAGAGTCACACACAACCTATTTCTCTATCGCGTTTCCCCAACCCAGATGGAGAATCTCCATGGAACTTTGTTTTAAGTACAGGAATAGGCTTAATCTGGATCGGGGGAACTAGTTTTGAGACACCGCACCCACCTATGGAACACCTCCACATCTGGGGTGAAAAGTGACGGCGCTAGAGCGGTGTTTGTCAGACATTGAGACATACCGAAAATTGGACTTCTAACAAAATCGGCCTACAAACCCCTCTATGGAAAGATGAGACTACAATCAAATCAAATTTCTCACATGTGTCGAATACAACCAACAATGCAGTTAAGAAAAGTATTAACTAAAATAAACAAATAAAAAATAAAGATGATAATAGAAAAAATAACAGTAGCGAGGCTATATACAGTGGGTACCGGTACAGAGTCAATGTGGAGGCTATACACAGGGGGTACCGGTACAGAGTCAATGTGGAGGCTATATACAGGGGGTACAGAGTCAATGTGGAGGCTATATACAGTGGGTACCGGTACAGAGTCAATGTGGAAGCTATATACAGGGGGTACAAATTAATATTTGTGTAATTCTCAAAACTTTTGGCCACGACTGTACAGTTGAAGTTGGAAGTTTACATACACCTTAGCCAAATACATTTAAACTCAGTTTTTCACAATTCCTGACATTTAATCCTAGTAAAAATCCCCTGTCTTAGGTCAGTTAGGATCACCAATTTATTTTAAGAATGTGAAATGTCAGAATAATTGTAGAGAGAATAATTTATTTCAGTTTTTATTTCTTTCATCACATTCCCAGTGGGTCAGAAGTTTACATACACTCAATTAGAATTTGGTAGCATTGCCTTTAAATTGTTTTGCTTGGGTCAAACGTTTCGGGTGCCTTCCACAAGCTTCCCACAATAAGTTGGGTGAATTTTGGCCCATTCCTCCTGACAGCTGGTGTAACTGAGTCAGGTTTGTAGGCCTCCTTGCACACGCTTTTTCAGTTCTGCCCACACATTTTCTATAGGATTGAGGTCAGGACTTTGTGATGGCCACTCCAATACTTTGACTTTGTTGTCTTAAGCCATTTTGCCACAACTTTGGAAGTATGCTTGGGGTCATTGTCCATTTGGAAGACCCATTGGCGACCAAGCTTTAACTTCCTGACTGATGTCTTGAGATTTTGCTTCAATATATCCACATCATTTTCCTCCCTCATAATGCCATCTATTTTGTGAAGTGCACCAGTCCCTCCTGCAGCAAAGCACGCCCACAACATGATGCTGCCACCACCGTGCTTCACGGTTGGGATGGTGTTTTTCGGCTTGCAAGCCTCCCCTTTTTCCTCCAAACATAACAATGGTCATTATGGCCAAACAGTTCTATTTTTCAGACCAGAGGACATTTCTCCAAAAAGTAGGATCTTTGTCCCCATGTGCAGTTGTAAACCGTGGTCTGGCTTTTTTATGATGGTTTTGGAGTACTGTCTTCTTCCTTGCTGAGCGGCCTTTCAGGTTATGTCAATATAGGACTCGTTTTACTGTGGATATAGATACTTTTGTACCCGTTTCCTCCAGCATCTTCACAAGGTCCTTTGCTGCTGTTCTGGGATTGATTTGCACTTTTCGCACCGAAGTACATTCATCTCTAGGACATAGAACGCGTCTCCTTCCTGAGCGGTATGACGGCTGTGTGGTCCCATGATGTTTATACAGATGAATGTGGTACCTTCAGTCGTTTGGAAATTGCTCCCAAGGATGAACCAGGCTTGTGGACGTCTACAATTTTATTTCTGAGGTCTTGACTGATTTCTTTTGATTTTCCCATGATGTCAAGCAAAGAGGCACAGAGTTTGAAGGTAGGCCTTGAAATACATCCACAGGTACACCTCCAATTGACTCAAGGATGTCAATTAGCCTATCAGAAGCTTCTAAAGCCATGACATCCTTTTCTGGAATTTTCCAAGCTGTTTAAAGGCACAGCCAACTTAGTGTATGTAAACCTCTGACCCACAGGAATTGTGATACAGATTATTTCACTTATAATTCACTGCATGTAAACAATTATTGGAAAAATGACTTGTGTCATGCACAAAGTAGATGGCCTAACCGACTTGCCAAAATTATTGTATGTTAACAAGAAATTTGTGGAGTGGTTGAAAAACGAGTTAATGACTCCAACGTAAATGTATGTAAACTTCTGACAAACTATCTCAGATATAAGACAGACACTTCAGAACAAACTTCCTTTTAGAATTTTTTTGTTGTTCCATGTAGTGAATCTTTTATTCAATGCGTTTGTATGGGCTAATAGCAAGCAGTAAGGACAATTCATATATTTTGGGGATACTTCAAGGGGTCTAAAAATTCTAAATCAAATAGCAAAATAATCCTTGCTATGATCTCCTTAAAACAATTCCATATAGCTTAGTTGTACCCCCCTCCCGCGGCTTAGACAGGGCTTAGATTCTTATGGGTTAAAGTGTTGATAAGCAGAGAGACCAGTAGAGGATATTTCACAGTATTGTGCCGACCCAAACCATGCTCTTTTCAGTTAATATCGTACAGTGTAGGGTCAGACTGATTCCTTTCCACACCTGTTATCAGGGCAGGTCAGCTTGCTTTTTTCAATGCTGAGTCGTGCTTGAAAGTGCAATGTAATAAGACAATATCCTAGCACAGTATGGTTTGGCCCTACAGATTACATAAATTGTATAGCTGTCCAAGGCAGAGGGGGGGTAATATGTTAGTGTACCTGTTCTGGGTTGTGAGTGTCACAGGACCTCAGCACCACGGCACCCCCCTTCTGGGTGGACCTCCCCTGGGCCACCAGACACTTGTCAGCCTGCAGGTTCCGTAGCTACAGAGAAAGAAAAGGAGAAGTGAGCGGTCTAAAGTGAAGACACTGTTGTGTCCCAGGTCATCTTTATTGCAGCCTGGCTGCGCATCTGAGAACATTGCTATGTTATATTAATGTGGTTCTGGCTTCAGGTGTTGTGAGATCTGACAATCTGCACTGTGCGATTGCAAATAAATACCAACTGGAACATGCCCATAAAATCAATCAAAGATAAATGGATAAAAACAAAGTTACACTACCGGTCAAAAGTTTTAGAACATCTGCTCATTCATGGGTTTTTCTCTATTTTTTACTATTTTCTACATTGTAGAATAATAGTGAAGACATCAAAACTGAAATAACACATATGGAATCATGTACCAACCAAAAATGTGTCAAACAAATCAAAATATTTTATATTTGAGATGCTTCAAATAGCCAATAGGATAGTCCTATTTGAAGCATCTCAAATTTATTTGGATTTGTTTAACACTTTTTTGGTTACTACATGATTCCATGTGTTATTTGATGTCTTCACTATTATTATACAATGTGAAAAACCCTTGAATTAGTAGGTGTTCTAAAACTTTTAACCAGTAGCGTATGTCCATACTCCAGACTATGCCACTGGAATGTACAATAGACCAACACCCACTCGACTGAATCTACAAGACAAGAATATTTAAAATGTCATTATTCTATTGAGGGACCTTATACCAACTGCCTCATTTCTAAGCCTATTTCCATAATTTTTGTTGATATCTTCAGAAAACCAGGTATGTTAAAGCTGGAAAACTTAAAGGTGAAACTTTTTATTTGTCCTCCCCCCGCGACGCTTCGCCAACAAAGCAAAGCAAATAACAATGGTTGTGGGGCGGGCAGTGTGTGGATTGTGGATTCCATTTTTAAGAAATCACTATGAAGTTTCCTTCCAGACTAACTAGAATATGAATGTCCTCCCAGGTAGACTGATGTAGCAGAGCTGTCTGTGGTTTATCAATATGAAATACATACAGTGCATTTGGAAAGTATTCAGGCCTTGACTTTTTACACATTTTGTTACGTTACAGCCTTATTCTAAAATTGTTTTCCCCCACAATCTATACAATACCCCAAAATGACAAAGCAAAAACAGTTTGACATTTTTGCTAATTTATAAAAAATAAACTGAAATATCCCATTTACGTAAGTATTCAGACCCTTTACTCAGTACTTTGTTGGGTATAACGCTACAAGCTTGGCACACCTGTATTTGGAGAGTTTCTCCCATTCTTCTCTGCAGATCCTCTCAAGCTCTGTCAGGTTGGATGGGGAGCGTCCCTGAACAGCTATTTTCAGGTCTTCCCAGAGATGTTCATTTGGGTTCAAGACCGGGCTCTGGCTGGGCCACTCAAGGACATTCAGAGACTTGTTCCAAAGCCACTCCTGCGTTATCTTGGCTGTGTGCTTAGGGTCGTTGTCCTGTTGGAAGGTGAACCTTCACCCCAGTCTGAGGCCCTGAGGGCTCTGGAGCAAGTTTTTATCAAGGCTCTCTCAGTACTTTGCTCTGTTCATCTTTCCCTCAATCCTGACTAGTCTCCCTGTCCCTGCCGCTGAAAAACATGCACACAGCATGATGCTACCACCACTTTCCACCGTAGGGATGGTATTGGCCAGGTGATGAGCAGTGCCTGGTTTCCTCCAGACCTGACCCTTGGCAGTCAGGCCAAAGAGTTCAATCTTGGTTTCATCAGACAAAACAATCTTGTTTCTCGTGGTCTGAGAGTCCTTTAGGTGCCTTTTGGCAAACTCCAAGCGGGCTGTCATGTGCCTTTTACTGAGGAGTGGCTTCCGTCTGGCCACTCTACTATGAAGGCCTGATTGGTGAAGTGCTGCAGAGATGGTTGTCCTTCTAGAAGGTTCTCCCATCTCCACAGAGGAACTCTGGAGCTCTGTCAGAGTGATCATCGGGTTCTTGGTCAGGTCCTTCTCCCCCAATTGTTCAGTTTGGCCGGGTGGCCAGCTCTAGGAAAAGTTTCGGTGGTTCCAAACTTCTTCCATTTAAGAATGATGGAGGCCAATGTGTGCTTGGGGACCTACAATGGTGCAGAAATGTTTTGGTCCCCTTCCCCAGATCTGTGCCTCGACACAATCCTGTCTCGGAGCTCTACGGACAATTCCTTCGACCTCATGGCTTGGTTTTTGCTCTAACATGCACTGTCAACTGTGGGACCTTATAAAGACAGGTGTGTGCCTTCCCAAATCCTGTCTAATCAATTGAATTTACCACAGGTGGACTCCAATCAAATTGTAGAAACATCAAGGATGATCAATGGAAACAGGATGCTCCTGAGCTCAATTTCAAGGCTCATAGCAAAGAGTCTGAATACTTATGTAAATAAGGTATTTGTTTTTATTCTTAATAAATTTGCCAAAAAATCTAAACATCTGTTTTCACTTTGTCAGTATGTGGTATTGTGTGTAGGTTGAGGAAAATATTTCATTTAATCCATTTTAGAATAAAAAAAAAATATATATATATATTTAACCTTTATATAACTACTAGGCAAGTCAGTTACAAATTCTTATTTACAATGACAGCCTACCCCAGCCAAACCCTAACGACGCTGGGCCAATTGTGCCAATTTGTGATACAGCCTGGAATCGAACCAGGGTCTGTAGTGACCCCTCTAGCACTGAGATGCAGTGCCTAAGATGGCTGCGCCACTCGGGAGCCCCACATCTTGTTACATTACAGAATAAGGCTGTAACATAATAAAAAGGGAAGGTGTCTGAATACTTTCAGAATGCACTGTAACTTGTAACTCAGTCTGAAGCGGAAGTTCTGAACCTGTAAGTGGTATGTGTCTTTTCGTCCTGGGGACTGGAGCTCCTTCCTGACTTTCTCAACACCACGCTGCCCCCTGTTGACTGGATATGGCATTTTTTAAATTTAATTAAATAAGAAGAAAGAAAAATGAAGTGCAGTATGTAACGTTGTATTGATAATTTTTGCTTTCCCTTGGCTTTTGAAGAATGTTCAGGTATTTCTTCGTTGCAATCTTAGAACTACTTTCAAACCTTACCATATTAACCGTGAACAGGGAATATTGTTTACAACTTCTGAGGACCCGTAGTCCATCAGGAGACATCTACGGTTTGTATACAGAGAAGGTGCTTCACTGACAGTAAACAAGTAACTTTATTTAATTTATGACTATAAATATGTCAGAGGGCTACTTGCATGAGAATGATGTACACAATTACACCTTAAAAACGAACATACGTTCCTTGAGGTTTATTTTTAATTTCAGGCTTCATTGTTATTGCCTCTAGATGGCAGGGGTTGACCGCTGACAACACACGGCTTTAACAACGTAACCATGTTAAAGTTATGGCAGACAGTTTTCATGGTTACCAGCTACTAAAGACAAAGCCAGGTGGCAGTTAGACAGTGATGCATCGATGACAAAAGACCAATTGGCCTCCTATTGTTACACTAAATTGCATGTTCAGTGCTGAAGTTTGGACATACAACATAAAAGTATTATTTCTATGGGGTACAGTAGTACAACTCTAGCCTGTTTCCAGATCTGTTTGTGCTGTATAGCCAACTCCTATGGTTGATGGGACCATAGGAGTTGGATATACTGCACAAACTGATCTAGGACCAGTTTAGCATAGCTCAACTTCACTTTAGCATCTTACCCGGCCTCTCTGCAACACTTTTGGCCGGTGGAGGCCCTTGTTGACGAACACAGGCTGCTGGGGCTTGTTGTGGGGCGAGGCGACCTGCATCTCGGGGTAGATGGTGTCCAGGTACCACTTGAAAGAGCGACACTGCAGCCGTTGGCGCACCGCCTGCCGCTCGCTGATGTCGCCATAGGCACGTTCCCGGAGTTCCGGCCGCAGGTTTAAGTACTGTTCCTGATTGGACAAGACAGGAAATAGGTGAAATTGATGACATACACTCAGTTGATTGCTATAGAAACGTTCCATGCCAATCCACACCCTTTAATACAGCTGTATCTCTGTTGTCTGTAAAAGTACAGAGTTTACAGGGCAGATCAGGTTCTAAAGTCAATTTGTAAACAAACGTATCAGAAAAACGGAATAAACCTGAGACAAACTACTGTAGAGAGTGATTCAGAAATATTTCTAGTAATGAACTGGAATCTCGACAAGTCAACAGTACTCCGAGTTGTTCCACCCTCTCTTAGGTCATGAAAGCAGCTTGTATTTTCTGGGTGGTAAGACTCAAAATAAATATTTCAGAGGTAAGATTGAAAACTCTTAGATCTATTTCGATTAGCCGATAAAATCAAGAATTTTACCTTTATTGAGAATCTGTTTAATATAGGCCGGCTATTTCCATGGAAACAAAACTTGTTCCAATCTCTGATTAGTGTGGAGATGGAGAAGTCAGAACTGGCCAACCCAAACTTCATCTTAAAGGGAAAATCCACTCAAAAACAGTCATTGCATATTGAATCATCTTGATGAGGCAGGTGACACTTTGCTTCTTGAAAGTCCAATATCTTGAAAACTTCACTGCCGACATGCAAAAAATAAATAAAATAGGACTGTATCAAGAGTGGACTATTGGAAAAAATATATTTTTTAAATAACCCTCTAGAAGATTTTAACTGCTGGGAACATTGATACACTACAGCAGTGGTTCCCAAACATTTTATAGTCCCGTACCCCTTCAAACATTCAACCTCCAGCTGTACCCCCTCTAGCACCAGGGTCAGCGCACTCTCAAACGTTGTTTTTTACCATCATTGTAAGCCTGCCACACACACACTATACGATACATTTATTAAACATAAGAATGAGTGTGAGTTTGTGTCACAACCCGGCAAGTGACAAAGAGCTCTTATAGGACCAGGGCACAAATAATAATCAATAACTTTGCTCTTTATTTAACCATCTTACATATAAAACCTTACTTGTTCATTGAAAATTGTGAATAACTCACCACAGGTTAATGAGAAGGGTGTGCTTGAAATGATGCACATAACTCGGCAATGTTGGGTTGTAATGGAGAGTCTAAGTCTTAAACCATTTCCCACACACAGTCTGTGCCTGTATTTAGTTTTCATTCTAGTGAGAATCCACTCACATAGATACAAAGGGCATCAGTGTCTTTACAGCGTGATTTGCCAAGGCAGGATGCTCTGAGCGCAGCCCAATCCAGAAATCTGGCAGTGACTTCTGATTAAATTCAATTTTCACAGAACCACTTGTTGCAATTTCGATGAGGCTCTCTTGTTCAGATATCGGTACGTGGACTGGAGGCAGGGCATGAAAGGATAACGAATCCAGTTGTTTGTGTCATCCGTTTCGGGAAAGTACCTGCGTAATTGCCCACCCACTCACTCAGGTACTTCGCTATATCACAGGTTATTTGCACACCAAAAAATCATACAATGATGGAAATACCTTAATGCAGAGCTCCAACTTCTTAATCATAGCCTCAATTTTGTCCCGCACATTGAATATAGTTGCAGAGAGTCTCTGTAATCCCAGATTCAGATCATTCAGGCGAGAAAAAACATCACCCAGATAGGCCAGTCGTGTGAGAAACTTGTCATCATGCAAGCGGTCAGACAAGTGCAAATTATGGTCACACTTCTGTATGTTGTAAAAGCGTTACACGGTCGCTGCCCATATCATTGCATAGTGCAGAAAATACACGAGAGTTCAGGGGCCTTGTTTTAACAAAGTTAACCCTTTTCACTGTAGTGTCCAAAATGTCTTTCAAGCTGTCAGGCATTCCCTTGGCAGCAAGAGCCTCTCGGTGGATGCTGCAGTGTACCCAAATGGCATCGGGTGCAACTGCTTGCACGCGCGTTACCACTCCACTACGTCTCCCCATCATCACTTTTGCGCCATCAGTACAAATACCAACACATCCTGACCACTAAAGTCCATTTAATGTCACAAAGCTGTCCAGTACTTAAAAAATATCCTCTCCTGTTGTCCTGGTTTGCAGAAGAGGATGTCTTCCTTAATTGATCCCCCATAAACGTAACAGACATATACCAGGAGCTGTGCCAGGCCTGCCACCTCTGTTGACTCATCCTGCTGTAACGCATAGAATTCACTGGCTTGTATGCGAAGCAGTAATTGTTTAAAACATCTCCTGCCATGTCACTGATGCATCGTGAAACAGTGTTGTTTGATGAAGACATTGTCTGTATAGTTTTTTGGCCCTTTTCCCCCAGCATTGTCCCAGCCATATCCGCAGCAGCAGGAAGAATTAAGTCCTCCACAATAGTATGGGGTTTGCCTGTCCTAGCCACTCGGTAGCTCACAATATAAGACGTTTCTAGCCCCTCATTATTAATGGTATCTGTTGCTTTTATACATGTCTTACTACTTGAAAGTCATTCATTCTCAGTCAAAGAACACCTGTGGCTTATTTTCAAATTGGCATGTTTTGTTTCTAAATGTCTGCGCAAGAGTGAAGGTTTCATCGAGTTGTGAGATAGTACTTTTGCACATATAACACTGTGGCTGAGGAAAGGCACTACCACCAATATAAGTGAACCCCAAATCAATGTAGTTCTCATCATGTTTGCGCCTCTTCGATGGTCCAACGTCCCTGTCTGTTGTTCGGTGCTTTCCCGGGTAAGGGGGCAGTAGCTCTTCAGCTGCATCAGATTCACAACTGTCAGTGTCCATGCTAGCTGGGCTAACAACAAATGTAGAATTACTGATGTTAGCATTGGATGTGCTCATTGAAGCAGAACAACTTGTGTCGTCGACAGGTGCAGGTGTAGTACTGCTGGTAGTAGCAGGTGTAGTACTGCTGGTAGTAGCAGGTGTAGTACTGCTGGTAGTAGCAGGTGTAGTACTACTGGTAGTAGCAGTACTACCAGTAGAGCTGGTATGTGTCTCTATGAACACGGGCCTTACTAAATGGACTGTTTGAAAATGTGAAGAAATTATTATTATATATATATATATATATATTTTAAATGTGAATCACATTTTTATTTGGCATACCACCGACGACATTGCGCGTACCCCTGTCTGGGAATACCTGCACTACACTGTTGAATTAACAATTCAGAGTAAGGGAAGGCAATTTACGAATCACACTCTTAGTTCAATGTCCAGTAAATCATTTCAAAGTGGAAGGTGGGAAAGAGCACAGAAGAGAGACGAGACTAAGCAGCACAAACCTTCCCGAAAACAGTGGCTCTCTCTTGTGGATGCCATATGTGCACCAAGACATCTAAGTAATAACAATTACGTAAGTAATTAATCAAATCCAAGGCCTCTTCTGTTTAGTTTGGAAACAACAACTGTTCACACACAGGGGGAATGATGAGAAAACAAATGCAGCCTCACTTGTACATTGACGTGTGTGAATGGGAGATCTCTCAGGAGAACCCAAACAACACAATTGGCTTCCTTTCCAATTAGGTTGGCTATTTTCAGACTGTGGAAAGCAATTATAGCTCTTTGTAGCTTGGAAAGGAGCAAACATCACTGTGCTAATAAAGACAGAGCTGAGAGTGGTTAGAAGAAACGCTGATCTCATCGGATGTTTAGTTTACTTGCGGTCATAACAGGAGCCTCAGGAAAAGGTTGAATGTGATCTCTTCAGATCTGGACCCGTTATGATCTAAAAAAGGCTAAACTGATCCTAGATCAGCACTCCTACTCTGATACGCTGAATACGGGCCCAGTAGTTTTCAGTCTAGGTATCTATGGGCCCATGTGCGTTCTGGATTTCATACAAACCCAGTTTAATGGATTTTAATTTTAATTTCAGGCCCTGAACCAATGGAGAATGGGTGATTTTATAAACTGAATTTCAATTGTGTGTAATTAGTGCCATCGCCCTCTGAGGTACCTTGTATTCATCCATCCATACGTGGGCCAATCGCAGGGAGTTGTGGGCCATGGTGTCCTGACCTCCGGGTGAACCGTAAGGCCGGCGTTTACGGAATATATGACCCACCCGCGCGCAGGGGATGATTAGGAGCTGGCCACCACACATCCAGATCTGATAAAGAGAAAGTCATATGAGTATTTGACTTCTTGGTTCGAGCGCCAGGACACTTCAACAAGGCAATATTGTTTGTACGTTAAAAATACCCTTTCACTAAATCCATGGGGGAGGGAGCAAGAAAGAGTACAGACTACATGGCCAAGTATCCTACCATGAAAACCACCGGGTGAGCACATGCTGTTGCCAAAACCCTAATGTCCCCCCTCTCCAAACAAAATCCCTTCCCCATAACACCTCAACCTCTACACCTGAATAAACCAACAGTGCACAGGAGAAGCCCGTCGTAGTTGTTATAAGAAAGAAAAGTTTTGGGAAATGCTAGGACATAGGACTTAATTCAATGACCATAATTAATTAATAAGAGCAGTACAAGTCTGGCCAAATATCAGCTCCACTCCCCATTGCTCGAGAGCCATATGATTAATGTCATCTGACAATGTTCCACATACATAACATTCCCTTACTGAAGTCATATATTGGACTCTCTTTTCAAACAGGGTAACATTGCAAAACATGACAAGGCAGCCTTGCCAAGAATATTAAACAGGACTGGAAGAGAAATGTCCAACTCTGATGTGGTAAAAGCAAGAGAAGTAAAAACACTGAGGCGAGACAGGAAAATTGATGTTGGATGGATTCATGTAGCAAGTCAATATGCAGTTGCTAGTCTGCTGAGATCCAACTCAACTGGACCAAAACGTAATGTTGAGAAATAATTGCCTTTGGCTGTCGGTTATGACATTTTATTTCATTCTGTATTTTTTTTAAGGGGGAAAAGCTTGTTTAAGTCTGCTGAGGCAAAGCATTAGAAGAAATGAGCCAAAACGTGGGTAAATAAAGCAACTGTCTAGAGCTCATGGTGAGCGTTTGACATGTCATAGCTCATTTGACCAGGAGCGTGCGTGTAAATTTGGCAGCCACCCTAAAATAGAAATTACATTTTTCAACTGAAAGTCTATGTTTACATTCTAGTCATGTAGCAGACGCTCTCATCCAGAGCTGCTCCTCTCCAGAGCTGCTCCTCTCCAGAGCTGCTCCTCTCCAGAGCGACTTACAGGAGCAATTAGGGTTAAGTGCCTTGCTGAAGGGCACAGACTTTTCACCTAGTCCGATACAGGATTGAACTAGCAACCTTTCGGTTACTGGCCCAATGCTCTTAACCGCTAGGCTACCTGCCACCCCATGTGTTACTTTAAGAGTATCTGCACCGTTCCTAAGAATAAAATGTAGCAGTATTGCAGTGAGTGGGATACAGTGAGTGTGATGGTGTGTGGCCCTTTTACTTACACGGAAGGAGATCTCAAGGTTCTCACCACCCCAGATGTCCATGCCGCTGTCGTATTGGCCCAGCTCGTTAAAGTACTTCCTGTCCATGGCAAACAGACCACCTGCCATGGTGGGAGACCTAGGGCAAGGAGAAGGAGTGAAAAGGCAGAATGTGAGTCTGCATTCTAGCTACTACAGTATCCTTTGAAGTAGCACAAGCATCAAGACACTAAGGCTGAGTTCACACAGGCAGCCCAATTCTGAGCTTTTACCCAATAATTGGCAGAAGATCTGATTGGTCAAAAGACCAATTATTAGCAAAATATCTGATCTCATTGGTCAAAATAACAATTATTAGCAGAAGCTCTGATCTGATTAGTCAAAAGATCAGATCTTTTGACCAAAGACCAGAATTGGGCTGCCTATAGACACATCCTAAGATGTGAGACATGCCTCTGCATCTCCTAGTCCGGCTAAAAGATGGGCTGCAACCAGACAGATTGTGTCAGGAAATTACTGATTGAGCCAATAGTTTTTCAATGGGAGTCAACTGTTGACAGAGAACAATATGTTAGCCTTTGTGCGTATGCAACTTGTCTGAAAAGAGTTGATCTTTTGACGATGAATGTGTATATGTTTTCAGGCGTCTCTGTGCGACCGTAGCCTTAGGCTTATATGCTTATGTAAAGCCCAGAGCACAAGCATGTGAGAGAAACGGAGAGAAATTAAGAGGCAGCGTAAACAAAGGGGTGTCCGAGTTGCCCTTTAGGCTAAACCATCCTATGCCATAGTAATGGATTTAAAGCACCCGGGCCTCTTCAAAACGGGGATCGATTCAGTCCCTAGAATCAAGCGTGCTACTACGGCCACTAATTAGCTTTCACATGACTCCATACGTGAGGGAGATGGGTGAAGTCTACTCTATATCAGATGGCCTTTATTGATACCGTATCAGGTTCGTGCACACTGGGAGGCCATTCAAATCAAATGGGGGAAAATAAAAAAGCCAATCGAATTGAGCTTTAAGGAAACATTTCCAGGACATAAGAGTATAGGGCAGGCCAGCCTTAAACAACATAATAATTACAAATAAACTACAAATAGGATTTACTGTTTTTACTGCATCTATAATGTGTCAAATCTAGCTTGGGGTTTGCACTTTGGGGTTATTCCTTTCCACAGCTCAATTTAGTATTTGAGATGATTGGACATACAGTGCCTTACAAAAATATTCAGATCACCTTTTGTTACAAATAGGGATTAAAAATAATTTGTCAATCTATACAAAATACAAAAATAAAAGGTGAACGGTCATACTCACAAAATTCATAACTTAAATATAGTCGTCGCAAGAGTATTCTGCCCCTTTGTTTAGGTAAGCCTAAATTAGTTCAGGAGTAAAATTTGGCTTAACAAATCACATAATAAGTTACATGGGGTTGACATGATTTAGAATGACTAATGCGAAAATGGTGCCGGAGAAGGCTGAGGTTTTACGTGTTCCTAACCGATTGTGTTTCTTCGTTGTTTGTAACTTCATTTTTTACTTATTTTGTAAATAATGTTGCTGCTACGGTCTCTTATGACCAAAAAGAGCTTCTGGACATCAGAACTGGGATTACCCACCACGAACTGGCAGAATAGTTTATTCCTTTAACGAACCAAACGTGGATGACATAGTGCTTTCCCGGGAACAGGCCCAGATCCCCGTCATTTGCGTGAAGAGAAGGCGGAGAAAAAGGGGCCGGATGGCGGGCTGCCTGCTGAGAATCCGTAGACGATCGAACAAATCTTCCATTCTGCTAGCAAACGTGCAATCTTTGGAAAATAAAATCGATGACCTACGCGGAAGATTAAACTACCAACAGGACATTCAAATCTGTAATATCTTATACTTCGCGGAGTCGTGGTTGAACGACGACATTATCAACATACATATACACTGTATCGGCAGGATAGAACAGCGGCGTCTGGTAAGACAAGGTGCGGCGGACTATGTATTTTTGTAAATAACAGCTTGTGCACGATATCTAAGGAAGTCTCAAGGTTTTGCTCACCTGAGGTAGAGTATCTCATGATAAGCTGTAGAACACACTATCTACCTAGAGAGTTTATCTGTATTTTTCGTAGCCGTGTACATTACACCATAGACTGATGCTGGCACTAAGACCGCACTCAATGAACTGTATTCCGCCATAAGCAAACAGGAAAACACTCAACCAGAGGCGGCGCTCCTAGTGGCCGGGGACTTTAATGCAGGGAAACTTACATCCGTTTTACCAAATTTCTATCAGCATGTTAAATGTGCAACCAGAGGGAAAATAACTCTGGACCACCTATACTCCACACACAGAGAAGCATAACAAAGCTCTCCCTCGCCCTCCATTTGGCAAATCTGACCATAATTCTATCCTCCTGATTCCTGCGTACAAGCAAAAATTAAAGCAGGAAGCACCAGTGACTCGAACAATAAAAAAGTGGTCAGATGAAGCAGATGCTAAGCTACAGGACTGCTTTGCTAGCACAGACTGGAATATGTTCCGGGATTCCTCCGATGGCATTGAGGAGTACACCACATCAGTCATTGGCTTCATCAATAAGTGCATCGATGACGTCGTCCCCACAGTGACCGTACATACATACCCCAATTAGAAGCCATGGATTACAGGCAACATCCGCACTGAGCTAAAGGCTAGAGCTGCCACTTTAAAGGTGCGGGACTCTAACCCGGAAGCTTATAAGAAATCCCGCTATGCCCTCAGACGACCCATCAACCAGGCAAAGCATCAATACAGGACTAAGATTGAGTCGTACTACACCGGCTCTGACGCTCGTCGGATGTGGCAGGGCTTGCAAACCATTACAGACAACAAAGGGAAGCACAGCCGAGAGCTGCCCAGTGACACGAGCCTAATAGCTGAGCTAAACTACTTCTATGCTCGCTTCGAGGCAAATAACACAAACATGCATGAGAGCGCCAGCTATTCCGGAAGACTGTGTGATCACGCGCTCCGCAGCCGATTTGAGTAAGACCTTTAAACAGGTCAACATTCACAAGGACGCAGGGCAAGACGGATTACGAGGAGGACGTGTACTGCGAGCATGCGCTGACCAACTGACAAGTATCTTCTCTGACATTTTCAAACCCCTCCATAGATCCAGTCCAATTTGCATACCGCCATAACAGATCCACAGATGATGCAATCTCTATTGCACTCCACACTGCCCTTTCCCACCTGGACAAAAGGAACACCAATGTGAGAATGCTATTCATTGACTACAGCTCAGCGTTCAACACCATAGTACCCTCAAAGCTCATCAATAAGCTAAGGACCCTGGGACTAAACACCTCCCTCTGCAACTGGATCCTGGACTTCCTGACAGGCCGCCCCCAGGTGGTAAGGGTAGGTAACAACACATCCGCCACACTGATCCTAAAACAGGGGCCCCTCAGTGGTGCGTGCTCAGTCCCCTCCTGTACTCCCTGTTCACTCATGACTGCACGGCCAGGCACGACTCCAACATCATCATTAAGTTTGCTGATGACACAATAGTGGTAGGCCTGATCCCCGACAACGACGAGACAGCCTATAGGGAGGAGGTCAGAGACCTGGCCATGTGGTGTCAGGACAACAACCTCTCCCTCAACGTGATCAAGACAAAGGCGATGATTGTGGACTACAGGAAAAAGAGGACAGAACACGGCCCCATTCTCATCGACAGGGCTGCAGTGGAGCAGGTTGAGAGCTTCAAGTTCCTTGGTGTCCACATCACCAACTAAGAGGGCACGACAAAACCTATTCCCCCTCAGGAGACTGAAAAGATTTGGCATGGGTCCTCAGATCCTCAAAAGGTTCTACAGCTGCACCATCGAGAGCATCCTGACTGGTTGCATCACTGCCTGTTATGGCAACTGCTCGGCCTCTGACCGCAAGGCACTACAGAATGTAGTGCGTACGGCCAAGCTTCCTGCCATCCAGGACCTCTATACCAGGCGGTGTCAGAGGAAGGCCCTAAACATTGTCAAAGACTCCAGCCACCCTAGTCATAGACTGTTCTCTCTGCAACCGCACGGCAAGCTGTACCGGAGCACCAAGAGGCTTCTAAACAGCTTATACCCCCAAGCCATAAGACTCCTGAACATCTAATCAAATGGCTACCCAGACTATTTGCATTGCCCCCCCCCTCTTTCACACCGCTGCTACTCTCTGTTGTTATCATCTATGCATAGTCACTTTAATAACTAATATTACCTCAATTACCTCGACTAACCGGTGCCCCCGCACATTGACAATGTACCAGAACCCCTCTATATATACTCTCGCTATTGTTATTTTACTGCTGCTCTATAGTTACTTGTTACTTTTATTCTCTAAAAATTTTTTTAAACCACATTGTTGGTTAGGGGCTCGTAAGTAAGCATTTCACTGTAAGGTGCTGTATTCGGCACATGTGACTAATTAACTTTGTTATGATAAACCTTCCTCTATCCTCCATACATACAACATCTGTAAGGTCCCTCAGTCAAGTATTGAATTTCAAGCACAGATTCAACTACGAAGAGCTTTTAGAGAGCCACAAAGAATGACAGTGATTGGTAGATGGGTAACAATAACAAAATCAGACATTGACTATCTCGTCAAGTAAGTAATTATGCTCTGGATTATATATTAAACCAAAGATACAGTTGTCCTTCTGAACTGAGCTGAAAGACAGGAATGAAACTGCTCAGGGATGTTACCATGAGGCCATTGGTGATTCTAAAACATCTTTGTAGTGACTCCACAATAATGACCTAAAAGACAGTGAAAAGAATACAAATATACAGAATATGAAATATTCCAAAACATGCATATTGTATGCAACAAGGCACTAAAGTAATACTGAGAAAAAAAACTGAGCAACCAGGGGAGAAGGGCCTTGGTCAGGGAGGTAACCAAGAACCCGATGGTCACTCTGACAGAGCTTCAGAGTTCCTCTGTGGAGATGGGAGAACCTTCCAGAAGGACAACCATCTCTGCAGAACACCAATCAGGCCTTTATGGTAGAGTGGCCAGATGGAAGCCACTCCTCAGTTAAACGCACATGACAGAAGGCTTGGAGTTTGCCAAAAGGCACCTAATGACTCTCAGACCATCAAAAACAAGATTCTCTGGTCTGATGAAACCAATATTGAACTCTTTGGCCTGAATACCAATCATCACGTCTGGAGGAAACCAGGCACCGCTCATCACCTGGCCAATACCATCCCTACGGTGAAGAATTGTGCTGGCAGGTTTCACGCTGTAGGGATGATTTCAGTGGCAGGCACTGGGACACTCGTCAGGATCAAGGCGAAGATGAACGGATGGAAACCTGCTCCAGACCTCAGACTGGGGCGAAGGTTCACCCTCCAACAGGAAAACGACCTTAAGCACACAGCCAAGACAAAGCAGGAGTGGCTTCAGGACAAGTCTCTGAATGTCCTTGAGTGGCCCAGCCAGACCCGGGCTTGAGAGACCTGAAAATAACTGTGCAGCAACGCTCCCCATCCAACCTGACAGAGCTTGAGAGGATCTGCAGAGAAGAATGGGAGAAACTCCACAAATACAGGTGTGCCAAGCTTGTGTTTCATACCCAAGAACACTCGAGGATGTAATTGCTGTCAAAGGTGCTTCAACAAAGTACTGAATAAAGGGTCTTAATACTTACGTAAATGTGATATAAAAATAAAAATATATATTTATAAATAAATGAGCTAAAATTTCTAACCAGTTTTTACTTCGTCATTATGGGGTATTGTGTGTAGATTGATGATGGGGGGAAAACTATTCAATCAATTTTAGAATAAGGCTGTAACCTTACAAAATGTGGAAAAAGTCAAGGTGTCGGAATACTTTCAGAAGGCACCATATACAGTTGAAGTCGAAAGTTTACATACACCTTAGACAAATACATTTAAACTCAGTTTTTCACAATTCTTGACATTTAATCCGGGTAAAAATTCCCTGTCTTAGGTCAGTTAGGATCACCACTTTATTTTAAGATTGTGAAATGTCAGAATAATAGTAGAGAGAATGATTTATTTCGTCACATTCCCAGTGGGTCAGAAGTTTACATACACTCAATTCGTATTTGGTAGCATTGCCTTTAAATTGTTTACCTTGGGTCAAACGTTTCGGGTGCCTTCCACAAGCTTCCCACAATAAGTTGGGTGAATTTTAGCCCATTCCTCCTGACAGAGCTGGTGTAACTGAGTCAGGTTTCTAGGCCTCCTTGCTCGCACACGCTTTATCAGTTCTGCCCACAAACTTTCTATTGGGTTGGGGTCAGGGCTTTGTGATGGCCACTCGAATACCTTGACTCTGTTGTCCTTAAGCCATTTTGCCACCACTTTGGAAGATACTTGGGGTCATTGTCCATTTGGAAGACCCATTTGCGACCATGAGATGTTGCTTCAATACAGCCACATAATTTTCCTTCCTCATAATGTCATCTATTTTGTGAAGTGCACCAGTCCCTCCTGCAGCAAAGCACCCCCACAACACGATGCTGCCACCACCGTGCTTCGCAGTTGGGATGGTGTTCTTCGGCTTGCAAGCCTCCCCCTTTTTCCTCCAAACATAACAATGGTCATTATGGCCAAACAGCTCTATTTTTGTTTCATCAGACCAGAGGACATTTCTCCAAAAAGTATGATCTTTGTCCCCATGTGTAGTTGCAAACCGTAGTCTGGCTTTTTTATGGTAGTTTTGGAGAAGTGGCTTCTTCCTTGCTGAGTAGCCTTTCAGGTTATGGCGATATAGGACTTGTTTTACTGTGGATACAGATACTTTTGTACCTGTTTCCTCCAGCATCTTCACAAGGTCCTTTGCTGTTGTTCTGGGACTGATTTGCACTTTTCGCACCAAAGTATGTTCATCTCTAGGAGACAGAACGTGTCTCCTTCCTGAGCGGTATGACAGCTGCGTGGTCCCATGGTGTTTATACTTGCGTACTATTGTTTGTACAGATGAACGTGGTACCTTCAGGCGTTTTGAAATTGCCTCCAAGGATGAACCAGACTTGTGGAGGTCTACAATTTTTTTCCTGAGGTCTTGGCTGATTTCTTTTGATTTTCCCATGATGTCAAGCAAAGAGGCACTGAGTTTGAAGGTAGGCCTTGAAATACACCCACAGGTACACCTCCAATTGACTCAAATTCTGTAAATACGCCTATCAGAAGCTTCTAAAGCTATGACATCATTTTCTGGAATTTTCCAAGCTGTTTAAAGGCACAGTCAACTTAGTGTATGTAAACTTCTGATCCACTGGAATTGTGATACAGTGAATTATAAGTGAAATAATCTGTCTGTAAACAATTGTTGGAAAAATTACTTGTGTTATGCACAAAGTAGATGTCCTAACAGACTTGCCAAAACTATAGTTTGTTAACAAGAAATTTGTGGAGTGGTTGAAAAACTTGTATGTAAGTGTATGTAAACTTCCGACTGCAACTGTAGGTCTGAATCCACGATATGGCAGAGGTTGAAAAGCCATAACACCTACGTTTCTTCAACAATAGGTTATGGTCAATAATATCAAAGGCTGCAGTGAAATCTAACAGTACAGTTCCCACAATCCTATTATTATCAATTTCTTTCAACCAATCATCAGCCATTTGTGTCAGTGCAGTACATGTCGAGTGCCCTTCTCTATAAGCATGTTGAAAGTCTGTTGTTAACTTGTTTACAGAGAAATAGCATTGTATTTGGTTAGACACAATTCTTTCCAACAGTTCGCTAAGAGCAGGCAGCAAGCTGATAGACCTGCTGTTAGAACCAGTAAAGGTCGCTTTACTACTCTTGGGTAGCGGAATTACTTTGGCTTCCCTCCAGGCCTGAGGACAAAGACTTTCCTCTAGACTCAGATTAAAGATATGACAGATGGGAGTGGCTATAGTCAGCTACCATCCTCAGTAGCTTTCCATCTAAGTTGTCAATGCCAGGAGGTTTGCTGATTGATCATTTTTCCACCTCTCCCACACTAACTTTACAAAATTCAAACTTGCAAAACTTTTCTTTCATTATTAGTGTTTTTATGCATGACTATGATAGCACTGTTCATTGTTGGCATTTCCTGCCTAAATTTGCACACTTTGCCAATGAAGTAATCATTAAAATAATTGGCAACATCAAATGGTTTTGTGATGAATAAGCCCTCTGATTCGATGAAAGTTGAATATGTCTTTCTGCCCATAATTTCATTTAAAGTACTCCGAAGTAGTTTTTTTTCCCATCATTCTTTATATCATTAATCTAGGCTTCATAACAGTTTCTTATTTTTGTTGAGTTTAGTCACATAATTTCTCAATTTGCATTAAGTCAGCCAGTCAGATGTGCAGCCAGGCTTATTAGCCAATCCTTTGGCCCCATCTCTTTCAACCATACAGTTTTTAAATTCCTCTTTAATCCATGGAGGCTTAACAGTTCTAACAGTCAGCTTCTTAACAGGCACATGTTTATCAATAATTGGAAGAAGCAATTTCATAAATTAATCAAGTGCAGCATCTGGATGCTCCTTATTAATCACATCATCCACATAAGAGTCACAGCAAAATCTTTTGTATGATCTCTGATATACTATTTTAGGCCCAGCTGTTGGAACTTTGATTTTCCTAGATATAGCCACTATACTGTGATCACTGCATTCAATGGGAACGGATACAGCTTTAGAACAAAGTTCTACAGTATTACTGAAAATGTGATTGATACATGTGAATTATCTTGTTCTTGTAGTGTTTGTAAACACCTTGGTAGGTTGATTAATAACCTGAACCAGATTAAAGGCACTGGTCACAGTGAGGCTTCCTCTTGAGCGAACAGCTTGATGAAAACCAGTCAATATTCAGGTCCCAAAGAAAGTAGACCTCTCTGTTTACATCACATACACTATCAAGCATTTCACACATATTATTTAGATACTGACTGTTAGCACTTGGTGGCCTTTAGCAACACCCCAAAAGAAAAAGCTTTAGATGTTCCAGGTTAACCTGCAACCACAACACTTCAATATCACTTGACATAAGATATTCTCTAAGCATTACAGGGATATGGCTTTCAATATATACAGCAACACCTCCCCCATAAGAATTTCTGTCTCTTCTATAGATGTTATATCTAGTCTGGGCTCTGGCCCAGCCCAGCCAGCGCCCAGACTTAAACCCGATCGAACATCTCTGGAGAGACCTGGTAATAGCTGTGCAGCGACGCTCCCCATCCAACCTGACAGAGCTTGAGAGAATCTGCAGAGAAGAATGGGAGAAACTCCCCAAATACAGGTGTGCCAACCTTGTAGCGTCATACGCAAGAAGACTCGAGGCTGTAATCGCTGCCAAAGGTGCTTCAACAATGTACTGAGTAAAAGGTCTGAATACTTAAAAAAAAAATATCACATTTGCAAAAATGTCAACCTGTTTTTGATTTGTTATTATGGGGTATTGTGTGTAGATAGATGAGGGTAAAACACAATTTAATCCATTTTAGAATAACGCTGTAACATAACAAAATGTTGAAAAAGTCAAGGGGTTTGAATACTTTCTGAATGCACTGTACATGATAAACTGGATATAGTCAAAGGCAAACACTCTCGTAACACACGGAGCAGAACCAAGGCCACCTATAGACCGCGCAATATGTATAGGGAATGTGAATCTTTGTGTTTTTACTTTTGTTATTTTCAAATTTCAGTTTTTTACAATTCTTATGGACTCTTGGAAGACTAGCCCTTGGCTTAAATAACCTACCACCCAAGGCCAACTGTACACTGGAGTTGCTTACCAAGAAGACAGTTCATGTTCTTGAGTGGACAAGTTTCAGTTTTGACTTAAATCTGCTTGAAAATGTATGTCAAGTCTTGAAAATTAATCCCCAACATCTTGACAGACCTTGAAGAATTTTGAAAAGAATAATTGGCAAATATTGTGTGCGAAGCCCTTAAAGACCCAAGGGGTTGGTTACCTGATGCTGCCCACTGCTCCGTCGGGACTGTTGAGCTCTGAGGCGGGCACGGTGTCCCACTTGAAGTGCAGCCCCCAGTTGAAGCCCCCCCGGACAATGGGGGAGGGGCTGTAGGCCAGGGTGTCAGCGCTAATAATGTCAATGACGGGACACACCACTGTTTTGCGGTCCCGCTGGATGGGAGCCAGCAGGGGCTGCAGCCACGCCTCATTCACCTCACAGTGGCTGTCCAGGAACACAAGCACCTCCCCTTCAGAGAGGAAACGCCAATCAGGAGAGAGGATGGAGAACAATGGGGAGAGTTCTCAGATCAGGGTTTCTTGGGGATAAGGGTACACAACTACAGTTTGGTTCATCTGTACCATGGTCCCCTATATCAGACTGCTGCTGATTATAATATAACCCTATTACATCTGTACTGAACTTGACAGAAGACGTCCATGTCTCAGTGTGCATATTGTTACATGGTGTCAGAAGTGGGATCCCGTCTCAGTGTGCATATTGTTACATGGAGTCAGAAGTGGGATCCCGTCTCAGTGTGCATATTGTTACATGGAGTCAGAAGTGGGATCCCGTCTCAGTGTGCATATTGTTACATGGTGTCAGAAGTGGGATCCCGTCTGTGTGCATATTGTTACATGGTGTCAGAAGTGGGATCCCGTCTCAGTGTGCATATTGTTACATGGTGTCAGAAGTGGGATCCCGTCTCAGTATGCATATTGTAACATGGTGTCAGAAATGGGATCCCGTCTCAGTGTGCATATTGTTACATGGTGTCAGAAGTGGGATCCCATGTCAGTGTGCATATTGTTACATGGTGTCAGAAATGGGATCCTGTCTCAGTGTGCATATTGTTACATGGTGTCAGAAGTGGGATCCCATGTCAGTGTGAATATTGTTACATGGTGTCAGAAGTGGGATCCCATGTCAGTGTGCATATTGTTACATGGTGTCAGATGTGGGATCCCGTCTCAGTGTGCATATTGTTACATGGTGTCAGAAGTGGGATCCCATGTCAGTGTGCATATTGTTACATGGTGTCAGAAATGGGATCCCGTCTCAGTGTGCATATTGTTACATGGTGTCAGAATGGGATCCCGTCTCAGTGTGCATATTGTTACATGGTGTCAGAAGTGGGATCCAGTCTCAGTGTGCATATTGTTACATGGTGTCAGAAGTGGGATCCTGTCTCAGTGTCAGAAGTGGGATCCCATGTCAGTGTGCATATTGTTACATGGTGTCAGAAGTGGGATCCCATGTCAGTGTGCATATTGTTACATGGTGTCAGAAGTGGGATCCCGTGTCAGAAGTGGGATCTCGTCTCAGTGTCAGAAGTGGGATCCAGTCTCAGTGTGCATATTGTTACATGGTGTTAGAAATGGGATCCCGTCTCAGTGTCATAAGTGGGATCCCATGTCAGTGTGCATATTGTTACATGATGTCCGAAGTGGGATCCAGTCTCAGTGTGCATATTGTTACATGGTGTCAGAAATGGGATCCCGTCTCAGTGTGCATATTGTTACATGGTGTCAGAAATGGGATCCCGTCTCAGTGTGCATATTGTTACATGGTGTCAGAAATGGGATCCAGTCTCAGTGTGCATATTGTTACATGGTGTCAGAAATGGGATCCAGTCTCAGTGTGCATATTGTTACATGGTGTCAAGTGGGATCCCATGTCAGTGTGCATATTGTTACATGGTGTCAGAAGTGGGATCCCGTGTCAGTGTGCATATTGTTACATGGTGTCAGAAATGAGATCCCGTCTCAGTGTGCATATTGTTACATGATGTCAGAAATGAGATCCCGTCTCAGTGTGAATATTGTTACATGGTGTCAGAAATGGGATCCAGTCTCAGTGTGCATATTGTTACATGGTGTCAGAAGTGGGATCCTGTCTCAGTGTGCATATTGTTACACGGTGTCAGAAGTGGGATCCCGTGTCAGTGTGCATATTGTTACATGGTGTCAGAAATGGGATCCCGTCTCAGTGTGAATATTGTTACATTATTGGGTAACACTTTATATTAAGGTCCCTTAATAAACCAATGATTAAAAAAATGGTAATTCAATTATTTAAACACTCTTTATAAATGGTTTATTAAATATAAAGTGTTCCCCATTAGTGAAGAGTTATGGTTTGGGGGGGCTCACCGGTGGCATGAGAAGCACCTATCATCCTCCCTCTGATCAATCCCTCTCTCTTCTCGTTACGGACCACCTTGACCTTGATCTGGAGTTTGTGCTGCTGGACATAGCTGTCAAGATCTTCCTTCAGGTCAGCTGTGGTGGAGAGACAGGACAGGAGAGATGCTTCCAGATGGAGCTGATATCTTTATCTATACATGTAGATCCCATTGCGATCAAAGCTCTATTTTCTATCTAAACTTACTCATAAGACCCTTGGCGAACTTTTCAGTTGATACAGACAACACTCTTTTTCAATATGCCAATACAATACAGTAGCCTGCGTTTGTTCTCCAAGTAGGTCAATGAAGCACGCACACTGTAGACAGACACACATTCCGTGACAGCATCCAATAATTTACTGGGCCTTGTTATGGTCTGCGTCGCTCCGGCGAGCCTGAACAAAACCAATAGAGATGCACAACTGAAAAGAGCAGCTTGCCTAGTTCACTGCTGTCATCCACCAGTATAATCTCATGCAGCAGGTAGGCCGGCGTGCGATCCAGGACACTGTGCACGGTGCGCAGGAGGGCAGAGAACGCCTCGTTGAAGAAGCAGATCACTACGCTGGCCGCGGGGAGGGACAGAGGATAGATCATGTCTCGGCACCTGAGAGAGGGATGGGATGGGAGTCACTATAAACACATATTGCATGTTAGCACACCAAGCCACTGTAGTTCTACAGGGACAAACAGAACTAGAATCAGATCCTCTTTGATAATGGAATGCATACAACACCACTCACTCATTAGGGTTTTCATCCATAAAACGATTAATTCATTCAAGGTTTATACAAATATGTCCATTCAATAGACATTTGTGTTAAAAAAAAAACAAATAAAAAAGAAAAACTGTCCAACACCCATGTCTTTATGGTATATAGTTTAGAAGTTAGACGTCTTACTCTTAGAATTTAGCATATTTAGAGTGAATGGAATTTCATATATTTATATATTTATTTACAAAGCTAACAGACTGAATTTCAATATCCACCCTCAGCGAAGACAATCTGTTCATGTTTTCATTGTGCATTTCTGTGTCTCCCTTTAAATTGCCATAGAAACGGCCCCTCTCACCGTAGATTGACCGCCAAGGATCTGGAGATGAAAATGACTTAGGTATCAAGTTGATTTTGATTGGTAATGTAGAAACAACTCATCCAGAACGCAGCAGCCCGTCTGGTGTTCAACCTTCCCAAGTTCTCTCACGTCACCCCGCTCCTCCGCACACTCCACTGGCTTCCAGTTGAAGCTCGCATCTGCTACAAGACCATGGTGCTTGCCTACGGAGCTGTGAGGGGAACGGCACCTCAGTACTTTCAGGCTCTGATCAGGCCCTACACCCAAACAAGGGCACTGTGTTCATCCACCTCTGGCCTGCTGGCCCCCCTACCTCCGCGGAAGCACAGTTCCCGCTCAGCCCAGTCAAAACTGTTCGCTGCTCTGGCACCCCAATGGTGGAACAAGCTCCCTCACGACGCCAGGACAGCGGAGTCAATCACCACCTTCCGGAGACACCTGAAACCCCACCTCTTTAAGGAATACCTGGGATAGGATAAAGTAATCCTTCTAACCCCCCCCCCCCCCCCCCCCCCAAAAAAAAAGATATAGATGTACTATTGTAAAGTGGTTGTTCCACTGGATATCATAAGGTGAATGCACCAATTTGTAAGTCGCTCTGGATAAGAGCGTCTGCTAAATGACGTAAATGTAAATGAAACAGAAACACCTCCAAATGGTACCACATCCCAACCCCAAATATGGAACAGATACACCCAAGAGCGGCTTGGTCTAAACTAGCAACAGCCACAGCAAATTAACATTCTTATTTCATCCACATTGTCAAGTACTAGTATATTAAGGTTATACTACTGTAGAAAAAAATCTAATGATTCATTCTATGTGATTTATAATGACAAAGAAAACAAAGTTCTGACATTATTTTCGTAGCACTCTACGCTCATGCTCTGTCACTGTGCAGCTTGTAATGCAACATTTGGCTTGTGACTGTCACACCTACAGAACTTTCTTCAACCTTGTGAAAGTCTTACCCCTTGGACACGTTAACAGTTTTACCCTTTGCTATAAAATCCTATGCCTTAACTACTCACTCTCTGCCATATCCTGTCTTGTGTCTTCTGATCCCTCCTGTCTCAGCCTCCAGTATTTATGCTGCAGTAGTTTATGTGTCGGGGGGCTAGGGTCAGTCTGTTACATCTGGAGTATTCTCTTGTCTTATCCGGTGTCCTGTGTGAATGTAGATATGCTCTCTCTAATTCTCTCTCTCTCTTTCTTTCTTTCTCTCGGAGGACCTGAGCCCTAGGACCATGCCTCAGGACTACCTGGCATGATGACTCCTTGCTGTCCCCAGTCCACCTGGCCATGCTGCTGCTCCAGTTTCAACTGTTCTGCCTGCGGCTACGGAACCCTGACCTGTTCACCGGACGTGCTTGTTGCACCCTCGACAATTACTATGATTATTATTATTTGACCATGCTGGTCATTTACGAACATTTTAACATCTTGACCATGTTCTGTTATAATATCCACCCGGCACAGCCAGAAGAGGACTGGCCACCCCTCATAGCCTGGTTCCTCTCTAGGTTTCTTCCTAGGTTTTTGGCCTTTCTCAGGAGTTTTTCCTAGGGAGTTTTTCCCAGCCACCGTGCTTCTTTCACATGCATTGCTTGCTGTTTGGGGTTTTAGGCTGGGTTTCTGTACAGCACTTTGAGATTTCAGCTGATGTACGAAGGGCTATATAAATAAATTTGATTTGATTTGATATCCTAACATGTCTGCAGGATTTACAAACTCTCCTAAAACATTTATAAGCAACTCATCGTAACACATAACATGTGTGATAACTCCAACCTACAGGCCTACTTGTTAGGCACAGACCAATGCTAAATCAATTAATCTCTAGACAGATGATTTGGCTTGTCCTTTGATTTTGTAATGGCCACAAGCCAGGCAGAGAGAGATTGACATGATTTCCCATTTAGCCTTTGGCTACCGTCGCCCTTCATGCGATGGCTTGCAAAGTGCTGCGTCAGCCGTTCACTTTGAATGGGTCAATAAACCCACATATATGCCAAGCACAAACACGCTGTCGCACTCTCACTCACTTGTCGTCCCTAGTGTCGGGGAGGTCTCTGTGGTAGCCTAGTCGATTGCTGATCAGTACATTGAAAGCATGCTTGTGATAGCCCATGTCGCGCACCTCCTGGTCTTGCTCATTAAAAATCATACCTGAAAAGGAAAAGACGGGATGATGAAAAAAAAAAATGCAAGTTTATTCAATTGTTTAGAATAGGGAAGGTACTTGTGGTAGTTGGTCAGTATGAGGATTCTATTGATGTATCCAAGTTGCCATGGTAACACAAGGGGCCTTTGTCCAGAGTGTGAGGTAATGGCTTAGGTTTACTTTACTCCAATTCAAAAACATTTCAATAATGCTTTTTCATTGCTGCAATGCACCATTTGTGTGTTTCGTCGTTGCACCTGCTTTCAGACAGTTAGAATCACTCAATGCCAACCGATAATCTGTAATGAGTTACGGTTAGCTTGATTGTTCCTATGTTTCTCACTGTCTAACTATAAATGGGCTTTGATGCATAAAGACATCGTGGAAACGCCTAGGCTACACTTACTTTTCACATCGCTCTCCTGTTAAACGTTTTATTGGTTGACATGGGAGCAAACCAACATTACAAACTTCCCTTTTGGACCCATGAAGATTACAGACTGTCAAAATGTCCTAAACCATTCCAGAATTTGTCATGGGTACGATTGAGCTTGTGGAGCTGTGAGTGCTCATCGTTCTGAGTGTATGTGACACTCTGAAGGTAATAGGCCTACAGTCCATAGGAGTTGATTACGATGCAGTTCACATGAGCTTCATTACCGTAATTTCCAGACTATTAAGCGCACCTGAATATAAGCCGCACCCACTGAATTAAAAAAATATATATATATTTTGAACATTAATAAGCCGCACATGTCTATAAGCCGCAGGTGCCTACCGGTACATTGAAACAAATGAACTTTACACAGGCTTTAACGAAACACGGCTTGTAACAAAAATGAATTGGTTTTAACAAAACAAGGCTTGTAACAAAAATAAATAGGCTTTAACGAAACACGGCTTGTAACAATGTTTTTTTTTTTTCTTCAGTAATCTTTAGTTGTCTTTTTGCACTGAGTCAATTCCTCACGCTGCTGTTTCCAACGTCTTATCATCGACTCATTAAGACCAAGCTCCCATGCAGCAGCTCTATTTCCTTTTCCAACAGCCAGATCAATCGCCTTCAACTTGAAAGCTGCATCATATGCATTTCTCCGTGTCTTTGCCATGATGAGGGTGCCAAAATGACTACCGTACTCAGAATGATGGGAAGTTTGAGAGCGCTCGATTTAATCTAAACAGTTAACAAAAAAGTTGTTTGACCATAACCCGTTTGGCAATTTCATTGGTCTAATGAAAGCTTCATGCCGCCAAAAAACTGAGCGCGTCACAGAATGTTTTTTTGGAGAAAAAAAATTGAAAGCGGGAAAAATCCATATATTAGCTGCGTCATTGTTTAAGCCGCGAGGTTCAAAGCTGGGAAAAAAGTTGCGGATTATAGTCCAGAATTTACGGTAATTAACTGACATCCATTTTGAGATTTTCTTCCAGGCCAGCTTCTTTACATAATCTGCTATGGTAACATTAATTTTCATGTAAACTCCTATAAAGTTCTGTATAAAGATAAGAGTGAAATCATATTTGACCAACGGGGGTTGTTTCAAGTTTCATGCTCTGAAGGAGGGCTCACTTACCCATCTCAGGAGAGAGATCGGTCTGCTTGTTGCCTCCTGCTCCTGCTGCAGGGACTGCCGTAATGCCATGTTCTGGCCCTCCTCCAGGGCCCTTGGAGAAACGGGGTTGGAAGTGGTGGGCCTGGGGCCCCTGGATGGGCACATACCTGAAGGTGGGCCGGCCGCCGTCTTGGCCCAGGCTGAAGTAGAGGAAGAGTAAGACGGACCAGGTCACGGAGGTGAAGAGGCAGCCATAGCAGAAATAGCGCAGTGTGACGCTACCCATGGTAGCCCTAGCATCGTCGGCGCTCCGTGCTCAGGCCCCTGTCGAGGAAACCATAGACAATAAAGAAAGGGTCTAGATGGAAGCGTACACTTCTGCATACAAGCAGTTATGTGGTGCATTGAGTGAGCTGGAAGCTTTCAGTTCTGCAGTGCATTGAGTGAGTTCTTGAGTTTCTATGAATAGCCTGAAGGAACTAAATATCACTTGTCTTCTCTCAGGGAAGAAAACATGCACAAGTTATCCTGCTGAGGCTTTTTTGAAAAGAAAACGCTCTGTAAACACATCTATTTATAACCCACAAAACATCCAAAATAATATACGCCTTATTTCTGTTGCCCATCTCTGGCAGAAAAACAAGGAATGTCAGATATGTGAGTTTGATTATAATTACGTGCGCTTTTTGGCACTGCATTCAAACAGATAAACAAATCTTAATACAACAAAAGCACCCAGCATGGGGGAGCCATCACAGTTTCTGTCAGATGAGGACAGCAGGGCGAAAACAAGGCTAGTCCTTTCTGAAAAACACTTAGGCCTAAGCATGATTCACCGGTGACCAGATGCACACGGACGTCACAGAATGTTCCTTTGCTTTGGCACTTAGTGGCTTGTTAGTGAAAATGGGAAGGGAAGATGATCAGAGGTGAGAGAGATAGAAAGAGAGAGGCGATGAGTCATTAGAGAAGAACATTTGGGATAGAGTAAAAGAAAAAGTGCAAACCCATTAATAGATAAATGCAGAAGTAGTGCATGTGATGAAAGGATCAGGCTAGCCCTAGTTGAAGCGGACAGACTGAGCTATGGTATGAAGCTCACGCAGTGTGCCAAATGATTCAGGAAAGAAACCAAGTGCAACATTCTATATGGCAGTGGTATTCAAAGTTGGGGTCGCAACCATGAACTGCAGTGGGTACAAATTATTATATGGGACAATACACTAACGTTTCTGAGAAAGATAATTAGAAAGATTATATTTTATCGAGTAGGCCTAATTTATTGGTTTCTTTTCATTTAGAAAATGTAAGGTTATTTTGATGTAAAAATCTAAATTGACAGATTTTAAGGTTGTGTCATTAGATTTAGGGTTGGGTCGTGAGAATTCATTGTGGAATAGATGGGGTCCCCAGAAATTCTGACGGGAAAAATTGGTTCCCCGCTGAAATTTTTGCAATACCACTGCATCGTGGTATACCCATGGCCAACCTAAAGGGGTGAGCAATATGGCTTGGGTGGTCTAGTGGTTTGTGCCGCCACTCACAGCCCACATGTAGCCTACACTGCCTTTTGACCAAAGCAAAGGCATTGCACATCTAACTTCTTTAAAGCATGTGCAAAAAACAAATTCTATGAAGGTGGTTCCACAGTATGAGGAAGAATCTCAATACTTTCTACTTTCGTAAATAAACAAAGGAAATGAGGTTAGTTGAAATGCACCAATGCGCTAGTATGACCTGCTGGACTAGAGCCCATTTCTGATAACAAAAAGTCTATAGGCTAGCTAATGTCAAATGTTGATAGCTGAATTATATAAGGACAAAGGTCATTTGAATTTCACCAACAAGTGAACCATTAACCACACAAACAGGTAGTTTGAAGTCTCTGTTACTTGATACAAGGAAGAACCCACTCAGTTTCACACAGAGACCAGTGGCATCACCACTCCACCACAAATTCAACAGAGGGACAGAGCTAGGCTGGGAGAGGGGAAATAAGGGGAAAGTAAAGCCTTGTTCACATTGGCAGTTTGAAGTGACTAAAATCAAAACATTTTGCAAACCAAAAAGGACTTGTTTTTTTCAGTTGTTCTTAGACTATGATTTTGAACATACAAAGCCACTGGGAAATGTTGATGGCAGGCATTGTTGTCACCTTAGCTTGCCACATAACTTCTGAGTAATAGAAAGCACGAGCACCACCACCAATCAGCCTACAGCACTGCGCACACCCCCTTTGTTACTATGACAACTAGTTAGAGTAGCCATGTCAGTGAATGACTGCTGTCTGAACCACTGAGGTATGGGTCTGAACACACACAAATCCCATTTGGTCACTTAGCCTGCTGTTTGGCCAGTCAGTATTCCAAAAGTGATTTAAGCATTAAGGCCTGCAGTGTGAACAAGGATTTAGAGAAACTGAGCTCTCCGAGACATGGTTAGAGGAGAAGTTGTCATGCTCCAGGTCCTACCCCCCTGCCCTGACTAGGAATGCCATAAAAGCCAATGAGCCCAGCAACACGACAGCCAATGAGAAATTTGATATTTCATCAACAATTAAAACGCCAGAAGGGGAAGGTTTTACCCAGATAAGGCTGTAAACCCACATCATTATTGAATAATGATTCTTGCAGGGACATCTGGGCTATGTGCGTGATAACATTTAAATTCTAAATACAGTTATCCTATATAGATTACCAGATTCTGTATTAACACAATACATTGGCTGTTCATTCATTATTATAGCGTCCTTCTCCGACACTGTCTGGCAGAGTGCACTGCAGGCATTTTTCATCTTGCAATTTTATGAATATGCATAGAGTAGCATCTCCCATATGTTTGTTTTTTATTCCATGTCAAACCACCCCATGCTTTTATAACCAAGGCAAAGGACAGAACTATTTTGTTTTTTACGTGTTATTTCTTACATTATTAGCCCAGGAAATGTTTTGTATTATTACATACAGTCGGGAAGAACTAAAAATGTTTTTAGTCCTAACCAGAAACCGTGGATAGATGGCAGCATTCGCCAAACCTGAAAGCGCGAACCATCACATTTAACAGGGCAAGGTGACTGGGAATATGGCCGAATACAAACAGTGGTTATTCCCTCTGTAAGGCAATCAAACAGGCAAAACTGCAGTATAGAGACAGTGGAGTTGCAATTCAACGGCTCAGACACGAGACGTACGTGGCAGGGTCTACAGACAATCACGGACTACAAAGGGAAAACCAGCCACGTCGCGGATACCGACGTCTTGCTTCCGGACACCTTCACCGCCCGCTTTGAGGATAACAGAGTCCCACCGACGCGGCACGCTACCAAAGACTGTGGGCTCCCCTTCTCCGTGGCCGACTTGATTAAGACATTTAAGCGTTAACCCTCGCAAGGCTTCTGGCCCAGATGACATCCCTAGCCGCGTCCTCAGAGCATGCGCAGACCAGCTGGCTGGAGTGCTTACAGACATATTCAATCTCTCCCTATCCCAGTCTGCTGTCCCCACATGCTTCAAGATGGCCACTATTGTTCCTGTACCCAAGAAAGCAAAGGTAATTAAACTAAATGACTTTCGCCCTGTAGCACTCACTTCTGTCATCATGAAGTGCTTTGAGAGACCAGTCAAGGATCTTATCACCTCTACCTTACCTGACACCCTAGACCCAATTCAATTTGCTTACAGCCCCAATAGATCCACAAACGATGCAATTGCCATCACACTGCCCACTGCCCTATCCCATCTGGACAAGAGGAATACCTATGTAAGAAGGCTGTTCATTGACTACAGCTCAGCATTCAACATCATAGTACCCTCCAAGCTCATCATTAAGCTCGAGGCCCTGGGTATGAACCCCACCCTGTGCAACTGGGTCCTGGACTTCCTGACGGGCCGCCCCCAGGTAGTGAAGGTAGGAAACAACACATCCACTTCACTGATCCTCAACACTGGGGCCCCAAAAGGATGCGTGCTCAGCCCCTCCTGTACTCCCGGTTCACCCATGACTGCGTAGCCACGCACGCCTCCAACTCAATCATCAAGTCTGCAGACGACACAACAGTAGCAGGCCTGATTACCAACAATGACGAGACAGCCTACAAGGAGGAGGTGAGGGCCCTGAGAGTGTGGTGCCAGGAAAACAACCTCTCACTCAACATCAACAAAACAAAGGAGTTGATCGTGGACTTCAGGAAACAGCAGAGGGAGCACCCCCCCATCCACATCGATGGGACTGCAGTGGATAAGGTGGAAAGCTTCAAGTTCCTCGGCGTACACATCACTGACAAACTGAAATGGTCTACCTACAGAGACAGTGTGGTGAAGAAGATGCAACAGCGCCTCTTCAACCTCAGGAAGCTGAAGAAATTTGGCTTGGCACCTAAAACCCTCACAATCTTTTACAGATGCACAACTGAGAGCATCCTGTCGGGCCGTATCACCGCTTGGTATGCCGCAGGGCTCTCCAGAGGGTGGTGCGGTCTGCCCAACGCATAACCGGGGGCAAACTACCTGCCCTCTTGGACAACTACAGCACCCGATGTCACAGGAAGGCCAAAAATATCATCAAGGACAACAACCACCCGAGCCACTGCCTGTTCACCCCGCTATCATCCAGAAGGCGAGGTCAGTACAGGTGCATCAAAGCTGGGACCGAGAGACAGAAAAACAGCTTCTATCTCAAGGCCATCAGACTGTTAAATAGCCATCACTAGCACATTAGAGGCTGCTGTCCTACATACATAGACTTGGAATCACTGGCCACTTTAATAATGGAACACTAGTCACTTTAATAATGTTTACATATTTTGCAATACTCATCTCATAAACTCAGCAAAAAAAGAAACGTCCTCTCACTGTCAACTGCGTTTGTTTTTAGCAAACTTAACATGCGCAAATATTTGTATGAACATAAGATTCAACAACTGAGACATGAACTGAACAAGTTTCACAGACATGTGACTAACAGAAATGGAATAATGTGTCCCTGAACAAAAGGGGGGGGGGCAAAATCAAAAGTAACAGTCAGTATCTGGTGGCCACCAGCTGCATTAAGTACTGCAGTGCATCTCCTCCTCATGGACTGCACCAGATTTGCCAGTTTTTGCTGTGAGATGTTACTCCACTCTTCCACCAAGGCACCTGCAAGTTCCCGGACATTCTGAGGGGAATGGCCCTAGCCCTCACCCTTCGATCCAACAGGTCCCAGATGTGCTCAATGGGATTGAGATCCGGGCTCTTCGCTGGCCATGGCAGAACACTGACATTCCTGTCTTGCAGGAAATCGCGCACAGAACGAGCAGTATGGCTGGTGGCATTGTCATGCTGGATGGTCATATCAGGATGGGCCTGCAGGAAGGGTACCACATGAGGGAGGAGAATGTCTTCCCTGTAACGCACAGTGTTGAGATTGCCTGCAATGACAACAAGCTCAGTCCGATGATGCTGTGACACACCGCCCCAGACCATGACGGACCCTCCACCTCCAAATTGATCCCGCTCCAGAGTACAGGCCTCGGTGTAACGCTCATTCCTTCGGCAATAAACGCAAATCCGACCATCACACCTGGTAAGACAAAACCGCGACTCGTAAGTGAAGAGCACTTTTTGCCAGTCCTGTCTGGTCCAGCGATGGTGGGTTTGTGCCCATAGGCGACGTTGTTGCCGGTGATGTCTGGTGAGGACCTGCCTTACAACAGGCCTACAAGCCCTCAGTCCAGCCTCTCTCCGCCTATTGCGGAAAGTCTGAGCACTGATGGAGGGATTGTGCGTTCCTGGTGTAACTCAGGCAGTTGTTGTTGCCATCCTGTACCTGTCCCGCAGGTGTGATGTTCGGATGTACCGATCCTGTGCAGGTGTTGTTACACGTGGTCTGCCACTGCGAGGACGATCAGCTGTCCTTCATGTCTCCCTGTAGCGATGTCTTAGGCGTCTCACAGTACGGACATTTCAATTTATTGCCCTGGCCACATCTGCAGTCCTCATGTCTCCTTGCAGCATGCCTAAGGAACATTCACGCAGATGAGCAGGGACCCTGGGCATCTTTCTTTTGGTGTTTTTCAGAGTCAGTAGAAAGGCATCTTTTAAGTGTCTTAAGTTTTCATAACTGTGACCTTAATTGCCTACTTAAGCTGTTAGTGTCATGTTCATTCATTGTTTATGGTTCATTGAACAAGCATCGGAAACAGTGTTTAAACCCTTTACAATGAAGATCTGTGAAGTTATTTGGATTTTTACGAATTATCTTTGAAAGACAGGGTCCTGAAAAAGGGACGTTTCTTTTTTTGCTGAGTTTATGCATATACTGTATCCTATCATATCTTAGTCTATGCCATTCTGATATTGCTCATCCAAATATTTATATATTCTTAATTCCATTCCATTACTTTAGATGTATGTGTATTGTTGTGAAATTGTTTGATATTACTGCACTTTGGGAGCTAGAAACACAAGCCTTTCTCTACACCCGCAATAACATCTGCTAAATGTGTGTGACAAATAAAATTTGACTTGACATAGTGCCTTCAGAAAGTTTTCATACCCTTGACTTATTCCACATGTTGTTACAGCCTGAATTCCAAATGGATTAGTCTTCTCACCCATCTACACACAATACCCCATAATGACAAAGTGAAAACATGTTTTTAGAATTTTTTGCAAATTTATTGACAAATAAATACAGAAATATACACCCGAGTCAATACATTGTAGAAGCACCTTTGGCAGCGATTACAGCTGTGAGTCTTTCTGGCTAAGTCTATAAGACCTTTCCAGAGCTGGATTGGGCAACATTTGCACTTTATTATTTTCAAAATTCTTCAAACTTTAAAATTGATTGTTGATCATTGCTAGACAACAATTTAAGTCTTGCCATAGATTTTCAAGCAGATTTAAGTAAAAACTAACTCTGCCACTCAGGAACATTTACTGTCTTCTTGGTAAGCAACTCCAGTGTAGATTTGGCCTTGTGTTTTAGGTTATTGTCCTTCTGAAAGGTGAATTTACCTCCCAGTGTCTGGTGGAAAGCAGACTGAACCAGGTTTTCCTCTAGGACTTTGCCTGTGCTTAGCTCCGCTTCTTTTTTATCCAGAAAAACTCCCCAGTCCTTAACGATTACAAGCATACCCACAACATGATGCACTATTGCTTGAAAATATGGAGTGATACTCAGTAATGTGTTGTGTTGGATTTTCCCCAAACATAACACTTGGTATTCAGAATGAAAAGTGAATTGCTTGGCACATTTTTTTTGTAGTATTACTTTAGTGCCTTGTTGCAAACAGGATGCATGTTTTGGAATATTTGTATTCTGTACAGGCTTCCTTCTTTTCACTCTGTCAATTAGGTTAGTATCGTGGCGTAACAATACTGAACAAAAATATAAAATGCAAAAATGTCTACGATTTAACAGTTACAGTTCATATAAGGAAATCAGTCAATTGAAATAAATTAGGCCCTAATCTGTGGATTTCACATGACTCGGCAGGAATTTAGCCATGGGTGGGCATAGGCCCAGCCAATCAGAACGAGTTTTACTACATACAGAAATACTCCTCAGTTTCACCAGCTGTCCAGGTTGCTTGTATCAGATGATCCCGCAGGTGAAGAAGCTGAATTGCACTCTCCCTCAACTTGAGACATCTGTGGCATTGTGTTGTGTGACAAAACTTCACATTTAAGAGTGGCCTTTTATTGTCCCCAACACAAGGTGCACCTGTGTAATGATCATGCTGTTTATTCAGCTTATTGATTGCCAAACTAATCCACCTGACAGGTGTGGCATAAGGAGAAATGCTCACTAAGAGGGATGTAAACAAATTTGTGCACAAAATTTTAGAGAAATAAGCTTTTTGTGCTTATGGAACATTTCTGGGATCTTTTATTTCACCTCATGAAACCAACAGATTGCGTTTATATTTTATATGTTGTTGATCTATCCACAGTGTTCTCAGAGCCATTAAAGTCTATAACTGTTTCAAAGTCACTATTGGCCTCATGGTGAAATACCTGAACTGTTTCCATCCTCTCCGGCAACTGAGTTAGGAAGGATGCCTGTATCTTTGTAGTGACTGGGTGCATTGATACACCAGACAAAGTATAATTAATAACTTCACCATGCTCAAAGGGAAATTTAATAGGTGCCCTTCTTTGTGGTTGAATCTGTGTTTGAAATTCACTGCTCGACTGAGGGACCTTACAGATAATTGTATGTGTGGGGTACAGAGATGAGGTAGTCATTCAGAAATCATGTTAAACACTGTTATTTCACAGAGTCAGTCCATGCAACGTATGCACATTTTTACTCCTGAACGTATTTAGGCTTGCCATAACAACAGGGTTGAGTACTTATTTACTCAAGACATTTCAGCTTTTAATTTATTTGAAATACATAATTCCATTTTGACATTATGGATTATTGTGTGTAAGCCAGGGATAAAAAAATAAAAAATAAAATCTAAATGTAATCAATATTAAATTCCTTCTGTAACTCAACAAAATGTGGAAAAAGTAAAGGGTTGTGAATACTTTCTGAAGGCACTGAACATCCAAGTCGGTTGCTGTGGTCACAGACATTGGAAACGAAGGACTGCCCTTGAGCTCTGCCAGCAGGTCAAATAACAGGACTATCAGCGGTGGCTACTGTTGTGACATTAGGCTGACTACAGTATGTCGTGAAAGCAAACGGAGGAAAAATGAGGCGAGCTGATCTCGACACTGTCTAAATGGAAACGGCTTAGATATTGTGTCAAAGCAGTGGTTCTCAGGACACTAACTTTCAAAATGACTCTGCTGAATTTATAACCAAAATCAATATCCATTTCAGAGGAGTTGAGTGCTGAGAGGCCAGAGTTTCACGAGAAGAAGAAGATTGTAAATTAAAGTTGGCAGCGAGTTAATGGGATTCATCAGATGTAGCCGCCATGGTCCAGAGGGACAAAGCCGTTTTAAATTGTACCACAGAAAAGAGAACAGAGCCTTGCTAATTTAGTTCCTTTCTGGTTCAAATTTAGAAAATAGGACAAGCAGCACAAGTGCAAATATACTTTTAGTCTCTCTCGTTGGCATAGTCCTGTCACACACACACACAACACTTTCACCCGAATAGAAATTGTAAAAATATGCTGAACTGGCTCCATAAAAAAAATATGAAAAGGGTAGAAAAACAGATGCCAGTGTAGTCTATGTGGTCTAAAATTAGCCACCTGGAGCCTTTCTCCAGCTGAAACAGTAAAGGAGGGGCTTGTGCCATTAGGCTAATCCAAAGCTGCCATATTGCAGCAGGCATTTGGATAAGACTGGAGCTGCCTGTCACCACCCTGGACCCACAGAGCGGTAACAGCACAGTAGAGTAGACTAGAGCAAAGTTTAGTACAGTACACAGTAGAGCACACTAGAGTTGAGTACACTATAATGTACTGTATTGTATTAAACTCTCCTGTACTCTACTGTTCTGTACTCTGATGTCCAAACTTGTGAAACAGACATCTATGATTGGTTCAGATTTGATCCAGTACAGACCAACCAAATTTGGTCTTGTTTGGGGGCAGAGCTCATTAAAATAGCCAGTGTGTAGAATAATACCCAAATATGCAAAGGAGGATATCACATATTTGTACCTATTTAGGATACATCACCACGAAGAGAATGCCATTCATAACCTTATGCATTTCTGTGTTGTACAGATCAGGGACCCATTTTGAAATTCTGTTACCGGGTTTAAATTCACTTCACTTACTATAGTTCAATAACCAAAATATTTTTTTTTCAATGTCAGTGTGTATTGTCATAGCTGACACCCCATTTTTTTCTGCAGAGATCGTTGAATCTTAATTCAGAGCAAATGTTTAACTGTTTTCTTAAAAAAACAGATGGAGATTTTAAAGAAATGTTGTTACCAAACTTGGCATCTTCACAGTTCTTCCAGTAAATGTGTTTTAGTAAATTGTTCAGTGTAAATTGTTAAAAGTAGTACTTGTGCATAGAGTTGTATGGTTTGTTCAACTTTGAAATCAATGGGGGGTTTTTTGCAAACATTTTAAGTGTAAAATCTGAGTTACTGTGGAATTTCCCTTATTGTACAATATTTGAATCACTAGCCCAACTATGGGTTTAGTGCCTGTTGGACATGATCCTCGATTGCAGGCCGTTTCTTCCTAATGACACCTGGGCATGGGGCACTTGTCTCTCAATAAAAAAAATATATTTTAGCTGGCCGGTGCGCCACTCAATTGATGCACTGCGCCTTGCTTCTAAAGCTGCCTGATCTCAGCTGACAGTGCATGTCAGATTTCCCAGCCAAAACAGACTGTCACTGATCGCCAGCTTAAAATTGATGCACTAAAACGCAGTCATTGAAATTCTGCCAAAGCTCCATTTAATGTCAAGCTACTGTTCAACTCTGATATCATCTGCAAGGTTTATAGCAGCAGCAGGCACAAACACAACATAAGATGAAAACTGACAAAGATGTCGCCTTCATTGAGTTTCAATTGCAGAGGTATATAAAGATGGCGGCCTCCATGCGCTTACGACAAATTCAGTGTTTTGCTAAGTTGGCCGTATTGTACATTGCTAATGACCATAAAAATAAAAAAAAAGAGTAACAGAGAGCAGAGTATACACGATCCCAATGTTAGCTTCAAGATGCCAGCCATTTCAAAAAACCAAAAAGTAGATTGTGCTGATTTATTGGCACATTGAACCATATCGCGGGCCATAGTTTAACAACTCAGTGGATAGTGCTAAAAACAATGGTGTCATCCAATGTTCCCTCGAAGCTGCGCCTCCCCCGGGACTGCAGCGCAGAAGAAATATCAGTGCGCGCAGAGAAGCACGAGATTGAACGTCACTGAACTTCACTCAACTTTCTAGAGTTTTACCCATTAGTTAACGCCATCAACGTTTCCCTTTACGGTGGGAATTGTGAATGAATAAATCGGAATATTAGCCACTTTTAATGCAACATACCGAAACAAAACCATAACCAATCAGAGCTGCAGTGGGCCATTGCCATATATGGATCTGTGCCATTCACTTTGAACTGGACTGCTTTAAAACATCAGGGTCGTGGGTAGTTGCGATTGTTTTTAGATTATTATTACTTTCTTTAAATGTATTTAACTAGGCAAGTCAGTTAAGAACACGTTCTTATTTACAATGATGATCACTTCCGTGTCTGAAGGACAAGTGTATTAACAGGTCAATGTCAAGCTCTGGATGTTTCATGGAATGTAGACCTACATTGAACACCACACATTAGCTGCTACAGTAGGCTGTTAGAAATGATAGAACCGCTATTTCCATGTTAAAATGTTATGGATGCATTTTCTCCATTGTTTTTGATGGTAGGTTACTATAACTTAAAGCGAATACAGCATCAGTGCTCATAGTAAACGTGCGCCGGAAGTTGCACCAAATCAAAAGATCTAGACCAGGATCACACCCAACCAGTGAAAGCTCAACAGTGCCCATGCCATCTGGTATATTTTTCTGCATTGTATTTTGCATTATGATTAGGGCTGTCAAACAATTCACATTTTTAAATCAAGTTAATCGCAGGATGTGTTGTGATTAATTATGATTAACAACAAATTTAGATTTTGTTCAAATTGAGCTGTAATTTAAGATTTTTAGAAAGTAATCACAGTGATGCTGTATAGCCAGAGCTAGTCTGATTAATCAGGCTGTAATACACAATTAACTAGTATATATACAGCCTGAAACTAATGGCTGCAAAATCGTGTACATGTTCCTTACAAGCCAGAATGTTGAAAAAATTACATTTAAACTGCAGGCAACTGGTAGTGTGTCTTTCAGCTGCTGGAAAATATATGGTCCGGTTCAATAAAAATATTCACACCAAAAGGTGTTGATTGTTTTCCATCTTCCCCCTGCTTCAGAATATACCATTTCCATGGCATGCTTTGTTCAATAGCTATCGAGGAGGGAAAACTAAATATACCATATAAAACTCTCAATAGCTTTTGAACCAAGCATGCCATGACAATGAAAATTGTATATTCTGAAACAGGGGAAGATGGAAAGCAATCGAGATTTTTTTGTATTACTTTTTTTGTGTGCAATTCACACATAAAAGGTGTCGATTGTTCTCCTCCCCTGGTTTAGAATAAACAAGTCATGTTAATTTTACAAAAGCTGTATCCCTTCTAACCATGACACAATTTCATGCTACTGTTACTGACGAGCGAAAACCGAATATCCAATGTAAAATTACTTTACCTAGGTGTCCAACCGAAGCATTTACACCTAGTGTACAAAACATTAAAAAAAAACTTCCTAATGTTGCGTTAGTAATGTTTTGCCTTCAGAACAGCCTCAATACCGGCTCTCTAAAAAAATACTTTCCTGTGGATATTTTGTCTCAAATTTCGAACAGGTTAAGGACGTTAGATATAACGTTAGCTAGCTAGCTAGCTACTTAACTGATCGGCAAACTTCTAACTGTTAACGTTAGTTGTTAGCTACGTTAGCGTACAATGCAAAATAAAAGACACGCACGCTAGTTACTGAAACTTTGCTTTAACTAACACGTGAGTTGACATGTATTGGTCGCTCTTTCGTTTCAGTCTGTGATCACACTAGCTAATAAAACAACAAGCAGCTAACAGTAGCTAGTTAAAATCATCAATACAAACATTATTTGTTAGCGCGAGCCCTGACATCGCCAATGAGGATCGAGACTCGAGCCATGCCAACATTTCTGAAAATAAAGTGTCACGTAAACTTACGATGCACTTGCTTCATTGACATCCCAATTTGTCTATGCTGGTATTGCAAATTCCGTTGGTTAGGTACTGCGTCAACACCCAAGTCATACCTCCCCACCGCGGTCAGTACACAACAAACACCCCCGTGATACAAAAAACTACATCCCATCCAAATCCGTTTCTAGTTGCTTGGCCATTCTCTTTGGTTTAAAACAACCCAATGCACCAAGTAAATAGCTATAGCTAACGCTAGCAACCTAGCTACTCTTTTCTGAGTTTGGTCAGAGATATTAGAAAAGGAGAAGATAACAATGCCAGCGGGAAATGACTTGAAATACGTAAACGCTCCGCCCAGCAGACTATCGACCAATCGCGTTCAGGTTGTCATGGTGCGTTAGGCGTTTGCAAAAGCTAATCGTCAAACAATCCCTTACAAAGGTGAGGGAATGAGTCGAGAAACCTGCTTATTTTCCTCAAAAGTACGTAATATCACGATTTCAAAGCTATACGATATTACAGAGAACAAGTTAGTTATCCCACATCTCTGAACATATATGTAATGTTGTTCTTCTTGTTCACGTGATTCATGCTGTTTTATTTTTTTGTTAGCGCCAAATTGACTCCCATTCACTCCGTGAAGGAGAGATCGCCTTGTCCCATAATCACCCAGAATGCACCTTGCGGCACATTGTCGACGCATGGGCAACGTACACGATAGGCTTTAATAAGATTCCCTTTGAGTTCTCCATCTCCTCAAAAGTATCTCTGGCTTGGTTCTCGTACAGTGCAGTCGCTGTGCGGCGTAGGAGTTGATAATGCTGGATTACCCAATCAAATATGACTGATTCCCACAGTTCAGAGCAATCGAAACTCGAAAATGCCTGCAGTCGACGCAGCATAGCATTAGTGGAAACCAAAACAAGAGGGACCTACCTAAATTTGTCAAATAGAAACTATATTTTGCAACAGACAATCTATTTATACACTAGATTACAGACAGGGAGCGCGGTTTTAAAGCCACTGCGCCTCCATCTTGGCACTCCCCACCGTTGTAAAACATATTTTGAAAGCTATAGAAATGCATATATTAATGTCTACATTTGTTTTTGCAGAGTTTATTCTATCAAAGACACCTTAATGCAGGGATGGGCAATTGGCAGCCTGTGGCCAACAACATTTCACTTAGGGGGCTCTGACTGCATTGTGGGTATGGATGTGGGTACACAAACCCACAAGCACTGTAGCACCATCATGATGAGTTCAGATTTTTTGTGGCCCCCACCCCCATACACCCCCATACAAATCCCTGCCTTAAAGTGGCAAAATGGAACTTTTTGTGCGACCCGGGCGAAAATCACATAGAAATGTGAGTTATAAATCTATCAATCTACTTGAAAGCAAGTCTAAGAAGCAGTAGACTTAAGCAGTAGACCAGTTCTTAAGTTTTGTTTTTGCATTTTTTACTTTCGGTTTTGTACACCAACTTCAAACAGCAGAAATAACAATCTTTTTGGTTATGGAAAATATACTTCACAGCAGTTTAGATGGTACAATGATTCTATACATTATACTATCTTGCTTTGTCACATAAACTGAAATTAGGCAAACTATTAGAGTAAAAACAACACAAATGTGTTGTGTCATTGGAGCAAGTGTCGTTTGTTTGGGGTGTGATAGCCAGAATTGTTTCGTCCTGAGATCAGCAGTAAGTCTTTACCTACACATTCTGAAATAGCATTTTTGAATCCCCCAGCTTTATAATTTGAATGTGATACAAAACGAGGCAACGGTGTGCTTTCGGACCATGCGGACGCCTCCGAGCAGCGGGTAGGCTGTTTGGAGTGTTTATCCGACTGGATAAAAATATATATATATATATTATGTCCCCCCCACTTCTAAAACCACAGTTGCGCCCCTGCCATTATCCAACTGACAAATCGAGAAGATTTAAATACTGATAGTCTTTAGTTAAACTGCATTTTTCGTCCTCATGCATAATCCAACCCATTGGATTATGGATTCCACAACAATTGGTAGCTTTGGAAGTAAGATGGCGCCGGAGAAGATGGCAGAAGTTTTACGTGCCCCCAGCCGATTGTTTTTTTGTTTGCTTATTTGCCTTGTTTGTAAATTATTTTTTTACTTATTTTGTACATAATGTTGCTGCTCCCATCTCTTTTGTCCTAAAATAACTTCTAGACATCAGGACTGAGATTACTTAGCACGGACTAGCAGAATCCTTTTTTTCCTTTCACAACTCTGACGAGCGCAACGCGAAGAATACGCTACTTCCTCAGGAACAGGCCCCGATCCCCGTGATCTGCGTGAAGAGAAGGCGGAGAAAGAGGGGCCGAAGGTCCGGCTGCCTTCTGAGAATTCGCAGGCGATCGAATAAACCCCCACTTCCCTCCATTGTGCTAGCAAATGTGCAATCTTTGGACAATAAAATCGACGAGTTACGCAGAACATTAAACTACCAACAGGACATTAAAAACTGTAACATCTTATTCTTCACGTAGTCGTGGCTGAATGATGACAACATCAACATACAGCTGGCTGGTTATACGATGCACCAGCAGAATAGAACAGCGGCGTCTGGTAAGACAAGGGGCGGCGGTCTATGTATTTTTGTAAACAACAGCTGGTGCACGATATCTAAGGAAGTCTTGGGCTATTGCTCGCCTGAGGTAGAGTTTCTCATGATAAGCTGTAGACCCCTCTACCTACCGAGAGAGTTTTCATCTGTATTCTTTTCATCTGAGTTTTCAGCTGTTTACATACCACCACAGTCAGAAGCTGGCACTAAGACAGCATTGAATGAGCTGTACCAGAGGAAAAAGAACTCTGGACCACCTATACTCCACACACAGCGATGCATAGAAAGCTCTCCCTCACCCTCCATTTGGCAAATCTGACCATAATTCTATCCTCCTGATTCCTGCGTACTAGGAAAAATTAAAGCAGGAAGCACCAGTGACTAGATCAATAAAAAGAGTAGTCAGATGAAGCAGATGCTAAGCTACAGTAATGTTTTGCTAGCACAGACTGGAATATGTTCCGGGATTCCTCCGATGGCATTGAGGAGTACACCACGTTGTCCCCACAGTGACAGTATGCACATACCCCAACCAGAAGCCATGGATTACAGGCAGCATCTGAGCTAAAGGCTAAAGCTGCCGCTTTCAAGGAGCGGAACTCTAACCCGGAAGCTTATAAGAAATCCTGCTCTGCCCTCCGACGACCCATCAAACAGGCAAAGTGTCAATACAGGACTAAGATTAAATCGTACTACACCGGCTCTGATGCTCGGTAAATGTGGCAGGGCTTGCAAACCATTTCAAACTACAAGGGGAAGTAAAGCCGAGAGCTGCCCAGTGACACGAGCCTACCAGATGAGCTAAACTACTTCTATGCTCGCTTCGGGGCAAATAACACTGAAACAGCACCACCTGTTCCGGAAGACTGTGTGATCACGCTCTCCACAGCTGATGTGAGTAAGACCTTTAAACAGGTCAACATTCACAAGGCTGCAGGGCCAGACATATTACCAGGACATGTACTGCGAGCATGCGCTGACCAACTGGCAAGTGTCTTCACTGACATTTTCAACCTCTCCCTGTCTGAGTCTGTAATACCAACATGTTTTAAACAGACCACCATAGTCACTGTGCCCAAGAACACTAAGGTAACCTTACTAAACGACTACTGACCGGTAGCACTCACGTCTTTATGAAGTGCATTGAAAGGCTGGTCATGGCTCACATCAACACCATCATCCCAGAAACCCTAGACCAACTCCAATTTGCATACCGACCCAATAGATCCACAGATTATGCAATCTCCATTGCACTCCACACTGCCCTTTCCCACCTGGACAAAAGTAACACCTATGTGAGAATACTAGTAATTGACTATAGCTCAGCATTCAACAACATAGTGCCCTCAAAGCTCATCAATAAGATAAGGACCGTGGGACTAAACACCTCTCTCTGCGACTAGATTCTGGACTTCCAGACGAGCCGCCCCCAGGTGGTAAGGGTAGGTAACAACACATCTGCCACGCTGATCCTCAACACTGGGGCCCCTCAGGGGTGCGTGCTCAGTCCCCTCCTGTACTCCTTGTTCACTCATGACTGCACAGCCAGGCACGACTCCAACCCCATCATTACATTTGCCGATAACACAACAGTGGTAGGCCTGATCACCGACAATGATGAGATAGCCTATAGGGAGGAGATCAGAGACCTGGCCATGTGGGTCAGGACAACAACCTCTCCCTCAACATGATCAAGACAAAGGAGATGATTGTGAACTACAGGAAAAAGAGGACCAAGCACGTCCCCATTCTCATCGACGGGGCTGTAGTGGAGAAGGTTGGGAGCTTCAAGTTCCTTGGTGTCCACATCACCAACAAACTAACATGGTCCAAGCACACCAGGACAGTCGTGAAGAGGGCACAACAAAACATATTCCCCCTCAGGACACTGAAAAGATTTGGCATGGGTCCTCAGATCCTCAAAAGGTTCTACAGCTGCACCATCGAGAGCATCCTGACTGGTTGCATCACTGCCTGTTATGGCAACTGCTCGGCCTCTGACCGCAAGGCACTACAGAGGGTAGTGCGAACGGCCCAGTACCGCACTGGGGCCAAGCTTCCTGCCATGCAGGACCTCTATACCAGGCGGTGTCAGAGGAAGGCCCTAAAAATTGTCAAAGACTCCAGCCACTCTAGTCATAGACTGTTCTCTCTGCTACCGCATGGCAAGCGGTACCAGAGCGCCAAGTCTAGGTCCAAGAGGCTTCTAAACAGCTTCTACCCCCAAGCCATAAGACTCCTGAACATCTAGTCAAATGGCTACCCAGACTATTTGCAGTGCCCCCCCATCCCTCTACCTACATGTACATACTACCTCAAATAACCGGTGCCCCCTCACATTGACTCTGTATCGGTACCCCCCGTATATAGTCTCGCTATTGTTATTTCACTGCTGCTCTTTAATTACTTGTTACTTTTATCTCTTAATCTTATCTGTATTTTTTGAAACTGCATTGTTGGTTAGGGGCTCGTAAGTAAGCATTTCATTGTAAGATGTAATACTTGTTGTATTCGGCACATGTGACTAATACAATTTGATTCTATTTTTTTATTTGATTTTTGGAAACCTTGAACACTGAACTTCATTATTATTTTAAAAGCTGGGTACGGCCCCTTGGAGTCTTGAGAGTTATAGGCACTTGGTGTAGATCTGAAAGCATGGACAGGTATTTGCCATATGATGATAGTAGCTCCAATTTGCCCTCAGATAGGATAGATGGACATACCCAGCCATCACCATTGTCTTAAAACGTCTTGAGATGTCATGAGACATGCAATTGAGACTTCTCAAGACACGTCTCAAGATGTCTTAAGACATTAAATGCCATGTCTTGAGACATTTTATGTGTGTCTTCAAGACATGTCTCAGACATTAATGTAAAATAGTGCTATGTCTTGAGATATTTTATTTCGGTATGTTTAACATTTTAACTTCATGGAACATTCTTTAGTCAACTGACACTTGATGCAAGACTCAAAAACAACATTCGGTCAAACCTGTAGGATTTAGCGACAAACTGTTTTTTTTTTCTCGAGTTGAGGTAAGCAAGCAAAGCATTTTAATATGTAGCCTAATGTATGTTAGCCATAACTATATTTAGTCAATATGAAGAACTACTGTATGTTAATGACATTTTGTTTTAGCAATAACAAATGAGATATTATGCTGACTCTGGTGAGCTAGCTAGCTAACAACTGTCAGTAGCTAGTAACGTTTTAAAAAATTATATAGTTCAATCTCTAAATGCCTGTTGTTACTTTTTTTCAGTTGTCAATTGGTATTTCCATTGAAAATGACCCATAATCACCAACATGTGATGTTCATAGGAGCATGTTAAATTTCATCGATGTGATTTGTCTATAAGAATTTTGAGTTGCTTGCTGTTAAATCACAAATCACTTTAGGTAAACTATGCTCTATCAGCAGTGGCGACCTGTCATTCACGGCAGGTGGTGCAGAAAAAATAGCAAAAAAATGAATTAAAATAATTTTGTTGTTGCCTGTTTTACACGTTATTTTGCATTAATACGTGTCACATATCAGTTTGCAAACAATGTAAAAAAAAAAAGAAGATTGAGTTAATAATGCAGCATACAAACATTCTTTTTTTTGCTTTCTTGAGTAAGGCAGCTCCAAAATGCAGGTGTTTCAGCCTAGCTCAGTGCTTTCTGTGGTGTTGGGGCAGCCAGGGGAATATACGGAGCGTAGGGGTTGATAATGTTCTCTAGTTGCGCCGTGATTGGCTCAGTGTTCTGTCACTCATGGGGACACAACTTCACCGCAAAATCTACGGGGAGAGCTCAAAAATTCAAGCCCCTTGGGTGCTGCCATAGAGTTACATTGGCCATCCAAGAAGGCTCAAGGTCATTGGCCACAGATAAAAGGATGTCAAATCACGTTATATCTACCGTAGCTTTGATTGAACTGATCATGTCAACATCATACTTTCAAAATCTTAGCTAGCAAGCTAGACAAGCAGTCATCATCATGAATCACGTCGACAATCTACTGGCAAATCCTTTTCAATCCTTGTCATATGAGGAGAAATTATAGGTAAAACTAATCGCTGCTCATCGGCAATAATTAAACAACCAGTTGGAAATCGGAAATTCAACAATGATTCAACAACAACTGCTATTCAGTGGAGTGGGTGTGTGGTCCAAGTCTGGGTTTAAGGGTCTCTTTTCCAAACTTAAAAGGATAAACATTCATGCTGTCAATCCAGCATGACTTCTACCACATTCAAAACAACTGGAAACTCGGAACTGGGAAATCTCAGACTTCAGTGAGTTAAAGACAACTGTGAACTCTGAAAAAACGAGCTCCAACTGGGAAATATGTTTTTAGCGGTCATCCAACTCGGAATTCCAAATCGGGAACTGAGGCCTCTTTCTAGAGCTCTGACCTGAAGATCACTGACGTCATGATTCAACCTTGTTTTTTTTCAGAGTTCCTAGTTGTCTTGAAAGCACCCCAAATCCAGAGAATGCCAGACTTTGATGACAAAGTTTGATGACAAAATTTCCCCACGAAAGCAGACTGCGCCACCTTCCTGTTCAAGTGAGCACAGCACAACAAGGAGAGTCCAAAAATGTCTTGTATGTTGCTGCATAAATGATGTAATATGCCAGAGAGAGATGTATACTGTAACTAAGAAAGTAATACTAAGTGTATGTTGTGTAGTAAGCTGTTAGCTGTTGGTGGTACACATGTAGCCTATAGCCTATTTTAGAGAAATGTCCTCATCTAATATTTTTAAGAGCTTTCATTGTCTTTTTCGAGATTTTTTTTGGAAATTACGCATTTTTAAAAGGCAATAAATTAGGCTGAATGAACTGTTTCGCTGCCAGACAAGGCTCTGCTGATAGCAAGCCAACACCTCCTTTGGCTGCCTTTTCTTCCAGTTCTCTGCTGCCATTGACTGGAACGAATTTCAAAAACCACTGAAGTTGGAGACTTATATCTCCCTCACTAACTTTAAGCGTCAGCTGTCAGAGCAGCTTACCGATCACTGCAGCTGTACACAGCCCATCTGTAAATAGCCCATCCAACCAACTACCTACCTCATCCCCATATTTGTTTTTGTTTTTCTGCTCTTTTGCACACCAGTATTTGTACTTGCACATCCTCATCTGTACATATCACTCCAGTGTAAATTGCTAAATTGTAATTACTTCACCACTATGGCCTATTTATTGCCTTACCTCCTTACTGCATTTGCACACACTGTATACAGATTTTTCTATTGTGTTATTGACAATATCCCATGTGTAACTCTGTGTTGTTTGTGTTGCACTGCTTTGCTTTATCTTGGCCAGGTCGCAGTTGTAAATGAGAACTTCTTCTCAATTGGCCTACCTGGTTAAATAAAGGTGAAATAAAAAGGTGTAGCAGTGGTGAGGATTCACTCCGTGGTGCTGAAAAGAATACTCTGCTTTTGGGACAGCTTTATGTAGGCCATAACAGTTTGTGGGCACCGTTTGACACCGTTACAGTGCAATTAATGTATTGTTTAGTGTTGTGTAGTGGCTTTGCTGGCATACATCTAAACAATTTTGGGGGGAGTTTGCCCAACCAATATTTGCATGCTAAAATCGCCACTGACTATCAGTGAATTAAACAATGGCTGGATCTCAAAAGTCTAAACTCTTACATTTATTTTTCTACTACATCATACATTTATTTTTTTACTACATCATTCTGAAAAAAGATAAAAGTTAAATCAATTCCCGCTCTTTTCTATTCATAAATTGAGTTTGAGTTTTCAAACAGGCCTATCCAGCCAGACAATGTTCAGATGAGGAAGAGGTTAGGAGAGGAAGCCACTCTAATATTCGATTAAGGCAGCCCCCCCTCCCGCACCTCTCTGATTCAGAGTGGTTGGGTTAAATGCGGAAGACACATTTCAGTTGAAGGCATTCAGTTGTGTAACTGACTAGGTACCCCCCTTTCCCTTTCCCTTACTATTGATGCTGCTGCCACAAAGTAAACACAGCCATATGACAATTCGGAGCTGCGCGCAAAGTTTGACGCACCCTCTAGTCTTGTAAGTGTCCCACCACAAGCCCGAGCTGGTATTTACCAGTAGTCAGCCAACCTGCATGCATGTATACTTGCCTTCTCCATTGTGAAGTGTGAACCCATCAAATCCTCTCTGGGAACGTACTGTATGTGCAGCGTGAATCCGCATTTGCATTATCATACGAGCTTCCTTGTGTTTCAATTTCGGATTTACTGAAACATCTGCGCGTGAGATATGCCATCCAGCAGCGAAAGTTTGGTAATACGCTATGCCAAATGAATCGTATTCAGCGGGTTTTATTTTGTGTCAGATCATTTATCATATCTCAAGCCGATAAATTGCATCACCCCAGGAATTTTGGGGGGTCATGTCTTAGATGGGATACATATTGTCAAATTGACATCAAAAGTAGATTTTTAAACCCATTTCTTAACGAACCTTAACCTAATTGTCATAACCTGCTACGTTAATTATCCTAACCTGCAGCGTAAATTCTCCTAAACCTCTTCGGATAAGTCAAAACCCGTTTTGGGGAGCACATGAATGCGAATATAGGTAAATTAGTACTTGCCATAAGGTAGAATGTTTTAGCAGTGGTTGTTTTGTTATCATTCACCACACTCGATCTAGCACGAGGGGAGAGAAAGTAACGTTTATTTTACGCTTTAATGAGTCCAGTTGTCTAGAGAATTCTAGAACAATATGGGAAGCACAGCAAATGACTCCAAGAAGAGAGACATTAAGATGACACCTAGAAAGAAGAGGACGCTTCGATTGAACATGCCTGTAAGTTTTTGTCCTCATAAATATTGAGACTGATATTTTTCGGGAGAAATTACTACCCTATTATATTTATGCTCGATCGCGCGTGCTCTGAAGTTGGGCATATATAGATGTGGGCGGGGTTGTGGTGTGTTTCCTTCAATTTCAAATACTGTTGTTCTCTACGATGTCTCTTTTGAATGTGTATAGTGAACAATATCTGGCATAGAACCTGTGGCATATAATCTGTGGCATATGTCATACAGAAAATGGATAGTGTTACAACAGGTGTATCACCATATTTCTGGTTTAAAAGAAAAACATGTTTTATTGTTACATACACCAAGCCTGCTTTTTCATTGAGTTTCCCGGCTTCTTTATGTACAGTGTAGGCTACATCACATGAACCATATATCCATGAAAATAAAGTTACATTTTACAGCATGCACAAAGCCTTTGTTTATTTTCAGGGCCATTATAATAACCCATGTATAGACATCATAACATAACTCGGTAGTATACTCATACATTTTGTTAAACCAGCTTTCTCTTCCCATCGGCTGTATGTAAAGTGTAAAATCTGTATTCCATTTGAGGTCAGCAGTCATCGTGAGTCATTCCATGTGAGTAGCTATCAGCGAAGACCAAAGGCACAGCACGTCAATCCTGTAATTATACCTTTACTGCTGATGTGATGTGACAGGTGATTATGGTTAGTAGAGGAAAAACTAGGGATCATGTTTCATGATGTGAATACTAACAGACTGTAACGGCTGTCGTAGAGAGGGGACCAAAGCACAGCGTGTTGATTGCTCATGATTAATATTTATTTTAACTCAGAACACTAAAGAAAAAATAACAAAGCGAAAACAAAAGCTCACAGTTCTGTCAGGTACATAAACTAAACAGAAGACAACTACCCATCAACACAGGTGGGGGAAAAAAACTACTTAAGTATGATCTCCAATTAGAGACAACGAGGGTTAGCTGCCTTTAATTGGAGATCATCCCAAAAAACAACAACATAGAAATAGAAAACTAGAACCTAAACATAGATATACAAAACATAGAAAAACACAAAACACCCCCTGTCATGCCCTGACCTACTCTACCATAGAAAATAACATCTTACTATGGTCAGGACGTGACACAGACAATCGATATTATTACTCACATCTTTATGTATACACACACATACACACATACACACACACACACACACACACGCACTTACCTACGATAAGTCACTATCATCAGTAATACTGCTGTTATGCAAAATCTCAGCCCTTTAAAAGAGAGGTGACCTTCAAATCTGTGATACTGATGTTAAGGCAAATTCAAGTCATGGAACATTCTGTGACGCACCCAGGCCGTTCCTCATGGATCTCCAAACTCACCATGCATTATAAAGGAAGTGGTCACAGATAGCCGTTAACCAATGACTTGCTCGGCATCCATCTGCACTCCCTCAACAATATTTTATTATTGGAGCAAAAGAGCAGAAGGCCTGATTCCAATTTGACAAGGCTTTCTCCTCCCTCTGCCCTTGTGGCCTGTTTCTCTGTGATCTGAAATGATTGTCTCAGTAGAACTACAGTGTAATTCATGTACAGTAATGCTGTACCAAGCTCACCAGAGGGCTAGTTAGATGGAGTTATAATACAACCAACCCCACTCCTTTCCGGTCCACATGAGGAGGCAGTATAGGAGGAGGGAAGAGGGCTAGTTCTTGGATTAGGGAAGAGCGATTGGATTGAAATTCAGCCATGTGCTTCAGCTTTTCTTCTTCTTAGGTTGTTTCTGGACAGGGCCTATATGTGCTCCAGATCACTGACCTTTGGCCATACCCTTCAGAAAAGCTTGATGTGGTCTACAGGTACTTGTGATGTTTTTACCTGAAGTCTATGGACTGTCACACACCTGGTAGTGGAATAAGGACAAATCCTAGAATTTCATTGGTCAGGAATTATTGGTGAAGAGACAATGGATGCTTCCACCATTTTAATCAATCATCTTCCTATGTGCCACTATGCTGTTTTGATGACATGCCAAGATATATCTACGAAACCAAATGTCCTACATTTGTGGAAAGAGTAAGACGCTCTGCTCTGTTCTCATGGACATGGGAAATGATTTCCTATGTGTTTGTTGTTTAGTAACAACAACATACCATCATCCTCCATTTGAGCAGGTCTGCCTGCGTATCCCCATATCCACACTTATATACTAGGTCTACTCGTTATGTTATCCAAACAAATGCAGTAGCATTGATTTTTAAGAAGTTACACATTGATTTAGTGATTCACTGTTACTTTAGGTTACCTGCCTCATATTGACTCTAATGCCATTAAGGCTGCTTGACACAAAATACAATGTCGCTCTTGGGTTTATGTCAATTGAACAGTGTATGTGTAAAGAATGCCCTTCTTTCTCTATCTTGCATATTCTGGACAATCAGGCATTATACGTGACATCCGAACTGCTTAGTGGACAGTGGATCACCACACAGTGAAATCTGTCTTACAATGGAACATGGTTTATTTTCTTTTTGTTTTCAGCTGCTGGTGATTTTAAGATAGGATCAGGCAGGGAAAGGGTTATATTTCTTAATATAAACTAGCTTGTTTGAGCCCTGAATGCTGATTGGCTGACAGCCGTGGTATATTTAAGCAATAAGGCAGGAGGGGTGTGGTATATGGCCAATATTCCACAGCTAAAGGCTGTTCTTATGCACGACGCAACGCTGAGTGCCTGGATACAGCCCTTAGCCGTGGTATATTGGCCATATATCACAAACCCCCGAGGTGCCTTATTGCTATTATTAACTGGTTACCAATGTAATTACAGCATTAAAAATACATGTTTTGTCATACCCGTAGTATACGGTCTGATATACCACAGCTGTCAGCCAATCAGCATTCAGGACAGGAACGACTCAGTTTATAACAGACCGTATACCATGGGTATGACAAAACAAGTTTATAATAGCAATAAGGTTTGTGGTATATGCCAATATACCACGGCTAAGGCCTGTAATCCAGACACTCCGCGTTGCATCGTGCATAACAACAGCCCTTAGCTGTGGTATATTGGCCGTATACCACACCTCCCCAGGCCTTATTGCTTAATTAAATGTGTATTGATATGGCTTTGCACAGTGCTGATGTATTTCTGGAGTGGAGTAGCCTAGTTGTTTGGAAGAAGCATGGGTTATCTCCAATGCGTCTGGGTTGGTCAACTATCCATGTCAAGGCTACTATTGACAGACTGATAATGTAAGCCTTGTGAATGTTAGGAGACACCATTTTCCATTATAGCCTGGATATACAGTACCAGTCAAAAGTTTGGACACACCTACTCATTCTAGGATTTTTGTTTATTTTTACTATTTTCTACATTGTAGAATAATAGTGGAGACATCAAAACTATGAAATAACACATATGGAATCATGTAGTAACCAAAAAAGTGTTAAATATTTCAAGATATATTTGAGATTAGTAGCCACCCTTTGCCTTGATGGCAGCTTTGCACACTCTTGGCATTTTGACTGTACATTTTGATGTGCATTCCTCCGTTTTCTCCTTTTTACATGTTTTCAATATTCTATTGAAAGGAAAGAATGAGTTCTAATAGAATAAACTCAAGTCTGCATGAATGTATACATTTGCATGTCTTATGATACACTTCTCTCAGTCATGGCCATTTCCATGTAAAAGGACCCATGAGCAACAAGGTGAAGTTCATAGGAGTATGTCAAATTGGGTGTCAAATGAATGCTAAGAGTCTATATTTTTAAGAAATGAAGGCATATATACATTTCCCACCATTTTCCCTCATAGATATTTGAAATAAGCAAAGGCTTTGATTTCTGGTCAAACAGATGGAAAGGGGGTCTTATAAAACATCTACCAGAGAGTCTTAAAATGTATTAGAAATACATGAAAACACAGCAATGTTCAAGTGAAGACCCCTGCCAACTATACTGAACAAAATATCAATGCAACATGCAACAATTTCAACGATTTTACTGAGTTACAGTTCATATAAAGAAGTCAGTCAACTGAAATAAATAAATTAGGCCCTAATCTATGGATTTCACATGACTGGGCAGGGGCGCAGCATGGGTGGTTCTGGGAGGGCATAGGCCTACCCACTTGGGAGCCAGACCCACCCACTGGGGAGGGGCTTTATTACAGACAGAAATACTCATCAGCACCCCCCATCTCCCCTCTCAGACGATCCCACAGGTGAAGATGCCGGATTTGGAGGTCCTTGGATGGCGTGGTTACACGTGGTCTGCGGTTGTGAGGCCGGTTGGATGTACTGCCAAATTCTGTAAAACAACGTTGGAGGCAGGTTACGGTAGATAAATTAACATTTAATTCTCTGGCAACAGCTCTGGTGGACATTCCTGCAGTCAGCATGCCAATTGCACGCTCCCTCAAAACTTGGCATTGTGTTGATGACAAAACTGCACATTTTAGAGTGGCCTTTTATTGTACCCAGCACAAGGTGCACCTGTGTAATGATCACGCTGTTTAATCAGCTTCTTGATATGCCACACCTGTCAGGTGGATGGATTAACAGGGATGTAAACACATTTGTGCACAAAAATTTAGAGAAATAAGCTTTTTGTGCTTATGGAACATTTCTGGGATCTTTTATTTCAGCTCATGAATCATGGGACCAACACTTTCATGGCAACAATATTCACATCTCTTCTGTTCTATTGTGTCCAGACAATAGGCTGGTGCAGTGGCTGGGCCTCTGTTCACCAATAGACACCTAGAGAGAGGGGGTGCAAACTACAACAGAGGCATGGCCAAATCTCAGTGTGCAATTGAGATTATTGTCCACATCACCTGTGGCCCTGTGTGTGCGATAATGAGCGTAGAAGAGTTTCCAGACAATGTGTGTTACTATGAAACATACTGTATAGGAACGTGTTGGCCAGATTGGAGAACTACTTGTGGAAATTTTGAATGGTGTAATATTGTTTTTGGTTTTCTTTGCATTAGAAAACATTTGACTGCACCTAGAGGTCGACCGATTATGATTTTTCAACGCCAATACTGATTATTGGAGGACCAAAAAAAGCCAGTACTGATTAAATCGGCTGATTTTTATATATATATATTTGTAATAATGACAATTACAACAATACTGAATGAACACTTTTATTTTAACTTAATATAATACAAAATAAAATCAATGTAGTCTCAAATAAATAATGAAACATGTTCAATTTGGTTTAAATAATGCAAAAACAAAGTGTTGGAGAAGAAAGTAAAAGTGCAATATGTGCCATGTAAAAAAGCTAACATTAAAGTTCCTTGCTCAGAACATGAGAACATATGAAAGCTGGTGGTTCCTTTTTAACATGATTCTTCAATATTCCCAGTTAAGAAGTTTTAGGTTGTAGTAATATAGGAATTATAGGACTATTTCTCTATTCCATTTGTATTTCATATACCTTTGACTATTGGATGTTCTTATAGGCACTATAGTATTGCCAGCCTAGTCTCTGGAGTTGATAGGCTTGAAGTCATAAACATCGCTGTGCTTCAAGCATTGCGAAGAGCTGCTGGCAAACACAGGAAAGTGCTGTTTGAATTAATGCTTACGAGCCTGCTGCTGCCTACCTCCGCTCAGTCAGACTACTCTATCAAATCATAGACTTAATTATAATATACAAAACACACAGAAATACAAGCCTTAGGTCATTAATATTGTCAAATTCGGAAACTATTATTTGCGAAATACGGAACCGAAATACGGAACCGATCCATATTTTGTCAAACGGAAGGCAACCCTATGTCTAAATATTGCTGTTACACTGCACAACCTTAAATGTTATGTCATAATTATTTAAAATTCTGGCAAATGAATTACGTTCTTTGTTAGGAAAAAAGGTCTTCACACAGTTCGCAACGAGTTAGGCGGCCCAAACTGCTGCATAAACCCTGACTCTGCTTGCACTGAACGCAAGAGAAGCGCCACAATTTCCCTAGTTAATATTGCCTACTAACATGAATTTCTTTTAACTAAATATGCAGGTTTTAAAAAAGATACTTGTGTATTGATTGTAAGAAAGGCATTGATGTTTATGGTGAGGTTCATTGATGCAACGATTGTGCTTTTTTCGCGAATGCGCTTTTCTTAAATCATCACCCGTTTGGCAAAGTAGGCTATGATTCGATGATAAATTAACAGGCACCGCATTGATTATATGCAACGCAGGACAAGCTAGTTAAACTAGTAATATCATCAACCATGTGTAGCTTGATTGTTTTTTATAAGATAAGTGTAATGCTAGCTAGCAACTTGACTTGGCTCCTTGCTGCACTCGCGTAACAGGTGGTCAGCCTGCCACGCAGTTTCCTCGTAGATTGCAATGTAATCGGCTATAATCGGCGTCCAAAAATGCCGATTACCGATTGTTATGAAAGCTTGAAATCGTCCCTAATTAATCGGTCGACCTCTAACTGCACCAAAGACTTGCTTCAGTATTTGCAAGGTGGAGTTGGTGGATTAGGGACAGGGGTATGTGACGACTCCTTTTGTATAGAGATGTTTGAAGTCCAGGGACTCTTGCCATCAGCTGAAGTTCTCACAATGAGTGATGACATTCAGTTCCAATCTTTGAATGTATGTTGTCCCTGACATCTGACCGGTATTTACTGTTCTGTATAAACCAATGGGCACACTGCAAATCATATTTAATCTAAGATTTCAGGGATATTATAATGCTCTATTTCAGAGGCAGACTGAAATATCATGTGAATAATAACTTAAATCATATGATTAACAAATATCGTTATGATCCAGTGAACACCCCATCATTGTCATTCTTGCTTGTAAGCATGACAGAAGTGCCTGAACTGTAACTGTATGTCCTATATCAATGTAACTGTATGTCCTATATCAATGTAACAGTGTGCCCTATATCAATGTAACAGTGTGTCCTATATCAATGTAACAGTATGTCCTATATCAATGTAACAGTATGTCCTATATCAATGTAACAGTGTGTCCTATGTCAATGTAACAGTGTGTCCTATATCAATGTAACATTATGTCCTATATCAATGTAACAGTGTGTCCTATATCAATGTAACAGTGTGTCCTATATCAATGTAACAGTGTGTCCTATATCAATGTAACAGTGTGTCCTATATCAATGTAACAGTATGCCATATATCAATGTAACAATATGCCCTATATCAATGTAACAGTGTGTCCTATATCAATGTAACAGTGTGTCCTATATCAATGTAACAGTGTGTCCTATATCAATGTAACAGTGTGTCCTAAATCATTGTAACAGTATGTCCTATATCAATGTAACAGTATGCCCTATATCAATGTAACAGTGTACTATATCAATGTAACAATGCGTCCTATATCAATGTAACAGTGTGTCCTATATCAATGTAACAGTGTGCCCTATATCAATGTAACAGTATGTCTTATATCAATGTAACAGTATGTCCTATATCAATGTAACAGTATGTCCTATCGATGTAACAGTATGCCCCATATCAATGTAACAGTATGTCCTATATCAATGTAAAATTATGTCCTATATCAATGCAACAGTATGTCCTATATCAATGTAACATTATGTCCTATATCAATGTAACAGTGTGTCCTATATCAATGTAACAGTATGTCTTATATCAATGTAACAGTATGCCCCATATCAATGTAACAGTATGTCCTATATCAATGTAAAATTATGTCCTATATCAATGCAACAGTATGTCTTATATCAATGTAACCGTATGTCTTATATCAATGTAACAGTGTGTCCTATAGTATTATTGTGGGGCTTGCCCAGCAAGAGCCCCATCTTAGATATTCAACCTTCTTCTTCTTATTATTCTTAAGCACGCTACTCCTCCTACACCGTTTAAGATACAAACGGCGTTCAAACTTTTTTAAACGTACGGAACGGTCTAACTCAAGTTGCTTTTATACAACTTTTTGATAGTGTTATACTTTTTACGTTATTGTTTTTTTGTCCTCTTTTTTTGCCGCCCCATCCGCTTTCATGGCATTTCTCCCCATTGTGACGTTACCAAATCATGCAACTTTTGACACAAATCAGCTAATTATTCCACTTTGCAACAAATTAGACAAAACGTTAGAGTGTTCTTCGTCTACTTCTCTGCTACTCAAATCTGGCATTTGAACAAGAAAATAATATTCTGATAAAAAGTTACCGCAGTTTAAGTAACCGCATCAACAACATTTTCTGTAACATTTTTGCAAGCAACTGCCGTTTTGACCACTAGCCCAACAAGTTAGACAAAAAGTTCAAGCATTTGTAAAATGTGTCTAGCTCTCTGCGATTCATATCTGTTCTTGGGAATCAAAATATTCACTACGGATCATACGGTACAGCTGTTTTAGTAACTGCATTACCCCATCTTCCAACTTTTCTCAAACAACTGCCGTTTTGACCACTAACTTAGAGAAAATGTTTGAGGTATGAAATCTTCCCATACCACTCTGCTTGACAAATCTGAAAACGTATTAGAAATTGTGTGTACCAATCTGTAACTAGAGCCGTTTTAATAACCCACCGCCTGCTCTCTTCTAGCAACAGCTCTCTGTGTCATCAATGAGATGCCAAAACGGAGCCGTTGCTATGATACTCACAGACATAGAGGGCCAACATTATGAGGAGAGTGAAGAGAGTGACCACAATTACTGACCACAACAACACAACAACTGAACCACACAACTACTGACCAAAACAACTGACAACCACTCAACAACTTACTGCAAAAACACAACTGCTTACCATATCTAGTGACCACAACCACACAACTTCTGACCACAACCGTACAACTTCTAACCACATCTAGTGACCGTAACCACACAACTACTGACAACAACCACGCAACTTCTGAACACAACCACATAACTGCTTACCACATCTAGTGATCACAACCACACAGCTTTTGACCACAACCACACAACTATTGAACACAACTACTGACCACAACCACATGACTTCTGACCACACATCTACTGACCACAACTACTGACCCAATCTAAAGACTATCGATGGAAATTAAAAATGATTTCTTAATTTCAATAATATAATCAAAGTACAATTTTTTTTAAACTTCTTTCAATACCGCAATTCGTTTTTTAAATAGCGTTAGAAAGCCCCACAACTTTACTTGTAAAGCTACCATCTAGTTATTATTATTATGATAATAATTGAAAATAAATGTATGTTGCACTAAAAGGCCATAGGCTGTATTGTAATCCAAGGTCTTGTTTTCCAAACCCGCTGGTATTTCTGTAAGTTCCATTACATTTCATTGACACAGTAAGGTATGTAGGTGTCGCAGATGACACGGGGCAGGAAGCTTTGGTCCTCATCTTGCTCAGTCCGTGTGCGTAGGAGGACATGTTTTTGTCTGTACTAATAGATCTTACGTAAAGATACACTACCGTTCAAAACTTTGGGGTCACTTAGAAATGTCCGTGGTTTTTAAAGAAAATCACATTTTTTGGTCCATTTAAAATAACATCAAATTGATCAGAAATACAGTGTATGTCACGTCGGACTTGGACTGGCTGATAGGTGGAATCAAGTGCAGGAGACAGAGGTGCTGGAGGTGAGTGTCTTTTAATAATCCTACTCACACACACGCTGAAAAGCACAGGGCTCTATACAAAGTTCCAGTAATTAGTTAACTGCGCCCGTACAACACAAAAATATAATTCCTAAGGCAAGGAGCGCAGCCCGGTAATTTTTATACAAAAACAAAACTGTCGATCACACAACGTGGACAATAAACAATCCCGCACAAAATCCCAACTGAAAACACACATTAAATAAGTCCCCACTAATGACATACACAAAACAGGTGCGGAACAGACAGACAAAACTAAACGACAGAAACAACGATCGGTGGCAGCTAATAGGCCGACGACCGCCGAGCGCCGCCCGACCGAGGAGGGGCGCCACTTTCGTTGGATCCTGTGACAGTGTAAAAGTTGTTAATGTTGTAAATGACTATTGTAGCTGGAAACGGCTGATTTTTTATGGAATATCTACAGTGGCTTGTGAAAGTATTCACCCACTTGGCCATTTTCCTATTTTGTTGCCTTACAACCTGGAATTAAAATTTATTTTTGAGGGGTTTGTATAATTTGATTTACACAACATGCCTACCACTTTGAAGATACAAAATATTTTTTATTGTGAAACAAACAAGAAATAAGACAAAAAAATGTAAAACTTGAGCGTGAATAACTGTTTACCCCCCAAAGTCAATACTTTGTAGAGCCACCTTTTGCAGCAATTACAGCTGCAGGTGTCTTGGGGTATGTCTCTATAAGCTTGGCACATCTAGCCACTGGGATTTTTGCCCATTCTTAAAGGAAAATCTGCTCCAGATCCTTCAAGTTGGATGGGTTCCACTGGTGTACAGCAATCTTTAAGTCATACCACAGATTCTCAATTGGATTGAGGTCTGGGCTTTGACTAGGCCATTCCAAGACATTTAAATGTTTCCCCTTAAACCACTCGAGTGTTGCTTTAGCAGTATGCTTAGGGTCATTGTCCTGCTGGAAGGTGAACCTCTGTCCCAGTATCAAATCTCTGGAATACTGAAACAGGTTTCCCTCAAGAATTTCCCTGTATTTAGCGCCATCCATCTTTCCTTCAATTCTGACCAGTTTCCAAGTCCCTGCCGATGAAAAACATCCCCACAGCATGATGCTGCCACCATGCTTCACTGTGGGGATGGTATTTTCGGGGTGATGAGAGGTGTTGGGTTTGCGCCAGACATAGCATTTTCCTTGATGGCCAAAAAGCTCAATTTTAGTCTCATCTGACCAGAGTACCTTCTTCCATATGTTTGGGGAGTCTCCCACACGCCTCTTGGCAAACACCAAACGTGTTTGCTTATTTTTTTCTTTTAGCAATGGCTTTTTTTGTGGCCACTCTTCTGTAAAGCCCAGCTCTGTGGAGTGAACGGCTTAAAGTGGTCCTATGGACAGATACTCCAATCTCCACTGTGGAGCTTTGCAGTTCCTTCAGGGTTATCTTTGGTCTCTTTGTTGCCTCTCTGATTAATGCCCTCCTTGCCTGGTCCATGAGTTTTGGTGGGCGGCCCTCACTTGGCAGGTTTGTTGTGGTGCCATATTCTTTCCATTTTTTAATAATGGATTTAATGGTGCTCGGTGGGATGTTCAAAATTTCAGATCTTTTTTTATAACCCAAACCTGATCTGTTCTTCTCCACAACTTTGTCTCTGACCTGTTTGGAGAGCTCCTTGGTCTTCATGGTGCCACTTGCTTGGTAGTGCCCCTTGCTTAGTGGTGTTGCAGACTCTGGGTCCTTTGAGGACAGATGTATATATACACTGAGATCATGTGACAGATCATGTGACACTTAAATAAAGTCCACATATGTGCAATCTAACTAATTATGTGACTTCTGAAGTTAATTGGTTGCACCAGATCTTATTTAGGGGCTTCATAGCAAAGGGGGTGAATACATATGCGCACACCACTTTTCCGTTTTTTATTTCTTCGAATTTTTTGAAACAAGTAATTTTTCATTTCACTTCACCAATTTGGACTATTTTGTGTATGTCCATTACATTAAATCCAAATAAAGATCAATTTAAATTACAGGTTGTAATGCAACAAAATAGGAAAAACGCCAAGAGGGATGAATACTTTTGCAAGGCACTGTACATAGGCGTACAGAGGCCCATTACCATCAACCATCACTCCTGTGTTCCAATGGCATGTTGTGTTAGCTAATCCAAGTTTATCATTTTAAAAGGTGAATTGATCATTAGAAAACCCTTTTGCAATTATGTTAGTGCAGCTGAAAACTGTTGTACTGATTAAAGAAGCAATAAAACTGTCCTTCTTTAGACTAGTTGAGTATCTGGAGCATGAGCATTTGTGGGTTGGATTACAGACTCAAAATGACCAGAAACAAAGAACTTTCTTCTGAAACTCGCCAGTTTATTCTTGCTCTGAGAAATGAAGGCTATTCCATGCGAGAACTTGCCAAGAAACTGAAGATCTTGTACAACACTGTGTACTACTCCCTTCACAGAACAGAGTAAACTGGCACTAACCAGAATAGAAAGAGGAGTGGGAGACCCCGGTGCACAACTGAGCAAGAGGACAAGTACATTAGAGTGTCTCGTTTCAGAAACAGACGCCTCACAAGTCCTCAACTGGCAGCTTCATTAACTTCTCTAGGGTAGCGGGCAGTATTTTCATGGCCGGATGAAAAACGTACCCAAATTAAACGGCCTACTACTCGGGCCCAGGAACTATAATATGCATATTATTAGTGTGTTCGATAGGCAATGACTTGAAAGGACTACAAGCACCAGATTTCCCACTTCCTGGTTAGATTTTTCTCAGGTTTTGGCCTGCCATATGAGTTCTGTTATACTCACAGACACCATTCAAACAGTTTTAGAAACTTTAGGGTGTTTTCTATCCAAATCAATTATATGCATATTCTAGTTTCTGGGCAGTAGTAATAACCAGATTGAATCGGGTACGTTTTTTATCCGGATGTGAAAATACTGCCCCCTACCCTAGAGAGGTTAATGATAATGCAGAGGATTTTCCCAAGGTTGTTGTTGATGTACATCCCCCAGTAGTTACTGGGATCAAATTTGTCTCCACTTCTGTGGATTGGGGTGATCAGTACTTGGTTGCTCTCTCTCTCTCTCTCTCTTAGGGAGGTGCTATTCCCCCTCCCCCCTCACCTCCCCCCCACCCCCACCCCGGGCCCTGCATGTCTAGCCTGTCTTCTCCCGGGGACTGGCCTGAGATTCATCAAATAGGATTTGTAAGCGCTTAAGGCAGCACTTTTGTTGACTATCTCATTATAGCATAGCTAAGTACTCGTTAGGCAACACTGGACTAGCCTTGCACTCAGAGAATGGAAAGGGTAAGGGTATAAGTCTTGAGTTGTGATTTTTGAAGCTCAGACAGATTAGCATCGCTGGGGATTGGTTTTTCTCTTGATCCGAAAGACAGGTTTTTTTTTTCCAGACTAATTTTCAAAGCTGGAGGACAGGTCAAAGTGAGCTCATCTCTTGGGGGGGAAGGTTTTTCTCCACTTGTTGTTATTCTGCTCATGCCTGTATGTAGATAAGAACCCTCAGTGCTCCAGGACCATATGCACAGCAGAGGGGATTTTGCTAGTCGTTCTGCACTTTGGGAGTAGAAGGTAAATTACAAGTGTGTGAGTGTTGAGTTGGGTTTGTGTTCTAGTCTAAGGGTATGCAAAGAGGTAATGGGATTGGAACATGTGCTTGAGAAGAGAAATCAAAGTCCCTTTGGGTATTTTTGTTACAAGATTCTAAATGTGACTTACTCAGAATATATAGTTGCTAGATCCACGGTGGGAGCTGGATCCACTGTAGTAGCTGGATCCACTGTAGTAGCTGGACCAACTGTAGTAGCTGGACCCACTGTAGTAGCTGGACCCACTGTAGTAGCTGGACCCACTGTAGTAGCTGGATCCACTGTAGTAGCTGGACCCACTGTAGTAGCTGGACCCACTGTAGTAGCTGGACCCACTATAGGAGCTGGATCCACTGTAGTAGCTGGATCCACTGTAGTAACTGGATCGAATGGTGCAATTTCCCATTTGCCATTATTTTTCAGATGTAGAATTATTTCCACCCTATGTTGTAAACCAGGGGTGGGGAATATTGCCCTACAATGGTAGGTGTAAGTGAGGCTTTTGTTCCAACCAAGCAGTAACACAGCTGATCCCAGGGACTACAGATGAAAACTGTCTGGCTGGCTAAGTCTGGCACATTTACAGAAATGTTGATTCCATGTACATTGATTACATGTACATTGTCCCTGTTAAATAAATGTAATAATTGAAATTAAATTCCATTCATCACTGTCTTGATTGATGACTGGGATAAGTTGATTAGTAGAAACCGCAGTGTTACTGCTTGCCTGCAATGAAAGCACAAAATCGAATTCAAATCTTCAGTAGTTAATTACTTTTTTACCATTTACAGGTGTAGCTAACTACTGGAAGTAGACTACTTTTTTGGGATAAATGAAAATAAAATATCAGTGTATGCAAAGAGTAGGCAATCATTTCCATTCTTTTTCAGAATTAAACCTGCCTAATTCTCACATGATACTATTTTTGTGTTTACTCGGTTATATTATACATTCTGTTAACATTTTACTCCAGAGTGATCTATTCTTGCAATTTGAAGTGTACAACATTTCGATATGATAATATTTCACTAAGTTGTATGGATGTAGTGGTTCAGTAAACTATGTTTCTTAACAGTATCTTTAATGTAGCTCAACTTACAGTGTGAAGTAATTTGTAGTTTGGTAGGCTATATTTTCAGAGTAGCTTCCCCAACACTGCTCCTAGGGTAAGACTCAGGATACATTTCATTTCTTTAAAAGTTTCATTATCTACAATCTTTATTTTTTTATATATATAATCATGTGATACAAGATGCAAAATAATACAATCAGGATTAAGCACTATGTTATGGAATTGACTTTCATTGTGTGTAGATGTCATGTGGCCTTCAGCGGAGTGGCCTTAACCTGGAGTTGTTGTGTCTTGGGCTGTGTTTTTTCCGTTTTAAGAGTGTGTACTATAGACAGCAGACACCAAGATGGGGTCTGGCGCAGGCATCAAGGTTGAACAGATGTGGCCAGACTGGAGTCACAAGAGCTGAAGGTCACCTTGATGGCCGTGATGTCACTGAGGATCTCTGGGAGTTAGGATGTCATTCATTTGTGGCTGTCATCATTAATGTTATTGGGTAGGGACAGGGCTGGCCTTAATTTGTGCACATGATTGATTCACTCAAGATTGGACCTGTCAGTCAGTTGTCATCAGCAACAAGGAGGTATTTGTATCTAGGTAAGATTTGTTCTCCTGACACAATTCTGTTGAGAATGTTCTACATGTATTTTACAGATCAGTAGGGTTCGCATGGCTTGAGTGACACCATTGACCTCTGGCGGGACCCCCCCACCCCCCACACAACTGTCCTGTCGCTGTCGATTGAGTCAGTGGTCATTTCTACGGTTCATAGTGTGATATTTGATTCTTGCTGATTCACGTTTAGTAGGGCTTTAGAATGTTAATGAGGTTTAGCACACTGCACAATGGGACTCATTCCAAGCGGTTCTTTGAGTAGCGTTATCCATTAAACTCTCCATTCACAGTCCGCTCCATGGAGAAAGAACTCGGAGAGGCATTGTGTGTAAGTTTGCCTTTGATTCTAAGATGGATTGTAATAACCACCTCACAGCAACGGAAAGCTTGATGTTCTGTATACTTTATTTTAGGGCTTTTAAACAATGTTTCTTTATATCTTGAAGAAATGTGTGTGTTTATTTTACGACACAGTGAGCTTCAAAAGTATTGGGAAAGTGACCATTTTGTTGTTGTTTTGGCTCTGTACACTTTGTATTTGAAATGATACAACGATGTTAAAGTGCAGACTGTCAGATTTAATTTGAAGGTATTTTCATCCATATTGTGTGAACAGTTTAGAAATGAAAGCACTTTTTGTACATACTTTTTTGTACAAGTTAAGTATTTGGTCCCATTTTAGGGGACTAAAAGTATTAGGACAAATTCACTTATGTGTATTAAAGTAGTCAAACGTTAAGTCCCATATTCCTTGCATGCAATGATTACATCAAGCTTGTGGCTCTACAAATAGATGCATTTGCTGTTTGTTTTGGTTGTGTTTCAGATTATTTTGTGCCCAATAGAAGTTAATGGTAAATAATGTATTGTGCCAATTTGGAGTCACATTTATTGTAAATAAGAATATAATATGTTTCTAAACTCTTGTGGATGCTACCATGATAATGGATAGTCCTGAATGAAATGTGAATAATGATGAGTGAGAAATGTACAGACACACAAATATCATACCCCCAAGACATGCTAACCTCTCACCATTACAATAACAGGGCAGGTTAGAATTTTTTTGTTGTTGTGGGGGGGGGGGGGGGGTATGATATGTGTGCTTTTTCTAAGCTATTTAATATACATACTTCAGAAATCTAATTTGATGTTATACAAATGGTGGCATGGCAAACAGATTATGCCACTTTATGTAGTATGACTTTGCTGATAAATGATTGAAGGTGAAGGTGGTGGTCTTTTTATACTAATGCCCATCTAAACCTGGTGCTCTCCCTTTGTTCTACAGGACCTCAGCTCGTTTGCCATGCCCTTCTTGGAGAGAGATGTCGACCATATGGATACGGACGGCATACGGAAGGTAAAGTGATGTCCCTAGTTACACCCTCATCAGCTCAGTGTGCTCTGAGAAAATATCTATATTTATTTTGGAGGAAATCCAGAGATAGTTGGTGTTCATTTAGCCTGGTGATCCAGTTTGGATGTGCTTTGTGCTTCAGCCAACTCCTCTCTTGTGATTGTGTCAATGATAGTGTGGTTGGCTACAGCAAGTACAGTTTTGGACCAGGCTAGGGTTAATCACAAAGGCCATCATTTGGTACTTCAATTCTGTTTTCATTGAGGAAAATAGAAATTAAAAGCATCCCCAACTCAATTAACATAGTCTTGATTAAAACCTCAATCTTTCATCATTACCTATTTAAATTTGGGGAATGGCCCTGACTTCACACCGAAAAAAACCCATGACACCTTTGATATGATGACTGCTCTGTGGGGATAATGTGGTCAGTCACACTGAGGACATAAGCTGAGCCAGACCTATCAATCAAGAGCCTAGTGCTGAGTCATTGGGTTAGAGCGGGACCTGAGAGTACTGGTGCTGAGTCATTGGTTTAGAGTGGGACCTGAGAGTACTGGTGCTGAGTCATTGGGTTAGAGCAGGACCTGAGAGCACTGGTGCTGAGTCATTGGGTTAGAGCGGGACTTGAGAGTACTGGTGCTGGGTCATTGGGTTAGAGCGGGACCAGAGAGCACTGGTGCTGAGTCATTGGGTTAGAGCAGGACCTGAGAGCACTGGTGCTGAGTCATTGGGTTAGAGAGGGACTTGAGAGTACTGGTGCTGGGTCATTGGGTTAGAGCGGGACCAGAGAGCACTGGTGCTGGGTCATTGGGTTAGAGCGGGACCTGAGAGCACTGGTGCTGGGTCATTGGGTTAGAGAGGGACCTGAGAGGACTGGTGCTGAGTCATTGGGTTAGAGAGGGACCTGAGAGGACTGGTGCTGAGTCATTGGGTTAGAGAGGGACCTGAGAGGACTGGTGCTGAGGAAGGCGGCCTCTCTTTGAACTCCCACACACAAACTCACTAAGACACAATCTGATAGGTGTGCGTGTGTACGTGCATGCAGTGCACACACACATTTTTCAATTAATAAAGTGGCAGAGATTAGAGGTCGACCGATTAATCGGAATGGCCGATTAATCAGGGCCGATTTGAAGTTTTCCTAACAATCGGAAATCGGTATTTTTGGACACCGATTTGGCAGATTCTTTTTTTTTTAAATGTTTTTTAAATGTTGTTTTTTTTTTACACCTTTATTTAACTAGGCAAGTCAGTTAAGAACACATTCTTATTTTCAATGACGGCCTAGGAACGGTGGGTTAACTGCCTTGTTCAGGGGCAGAACGACAGATTTTCACCTTGTCAGCTCGGGGATTCGTTTTTGCAACCTTCCGGTTACTAGTCCAACGCTCTAACCACCTGCCTTACATTGCACTCCACGTGAGCCTGCATGGCAGGCTGACTACCTGTTATGCGAGGACAGCAAGAAGCCAAGGTAAGTTGCTAGCTAGCATTAAACTTATAAAAAACAATCAATCTTCACATAATCACTAGTTAACTACACATGGTTGATGATATTACTAGTTTATCTACCGTGTCCTGCGTTGCATATAATCGATGCGGTGCCTGTTAATTTCTCATCGAATCACAGCCTACTTCGCCAAACGGGTGATGATTTAGCACTGTCGTTGCACTAAACCTAAACATAAACATCAATGCCTTTCTTTAAAATCAATACACAAGTATATATTTTTAAACCTGCATATATAGTTAATATTGCTTGCTAACATGAATTTCTTATAATTAGGGAAATTGTGTCACTTCTCTTGCGTTCCGTGCAAGCAGTCAGTGTATATGCAGCAGTTTGGGCCGCCTGGCTTGTTGCGAACTGTGTGAAGTCCATTTATTCCTAACAAAGACCGTAATTAATTTGCCAGAATTGTACATAATTATGACATAACATTGAAGGTTGTACAATGTAACAGCAATATTTAGAAATACGGTTCCGTATTTCACTGAAAGAATAAATGTTTGTTTTTGAAATGATAGTTTCCGGATTCGACCATATTAATGACCAAAGGCTCGTATTTCTGTGTGTTATTATGTTATAATTAAGTCTATGATTTGATATTTGATAGAGCAGTCTGACTGAGCAATGGTAGGCAGCAGCAGGCTCGTAAGCATTCATTCAAACAGCACTTTCGTGCGTTTGCCAGCAGCTCTTCGCAATGCTTCAAGCATTGAGCTGTTTATGACTTCAAGCCTATCAACTCCCGAGATTAGGCTGGTGTAACCGATGTGAAATGGCTAGTTAGTTAGCGGGGTGTGCGCTAATAGCGTTTCAATCGGTGACGTCACTCGCTCGGAGACTTGGAGTAGTTGTTCCCTTTGCTCTGCAAGGGCCACGGCTTTTGTGGAGCGATGGGTAACGATGCTTCGAGGGTGGCTGTTGTCGATGTGTTCCTGGTTCGAGCCCAGGTAGGGGCGAGGAGAGGGACGGAAGCTATACTGTTACACTGGCAATACTAAAGTGCCTATAAGAATATCCAATAGTCAAAGGTATATGAAATACAAATGGTATAGAGAGAAATAGTCCTATAATTCCTATAATAACTACAACCTAAAACTTCTTACCTGGGAATATTGAAGACTCATGTTAAAAGGAACCACCGGCTTTCATATGTTCTCATGTTCTGAGCAAGGAACTTAAACGTTAGCTTTTTTACATGGCACATATTGCACTTTTACTTTCTTCTCCAACACTTTGTTTTTGCATTATTTAAACCAAATTGAACATGTTTCATTATTTATTTGAGGCTAACTTGATTTTATTGCAGTATTATATTAAGTTAAAATAAGTGTTCATTCAGTATTGTTGTAATTGTCATTATTACTAATAATAAAAATAAAAAAACCTTCGATTAATCGGTATCGGGGTTTTTGGTCCTCCAACAATCGGTAGCGGTATCGGCGTTGAAAAAAATCATAATCGGTCGACCTCTAGCAGAGATGTCATTAGGAGACATGTTACAGTAGGCCTACCTGTCAATAGAAGGACTGAAGATCTCCCAGGTGGTGCCATTCAGAGATGGATGTCTCATACTTGGCAATGTTCCAAATCCAATCAATAATCTAATTCGTTGTTCTCATTTAGGTGTTTCCAATATTACTCTTAATTGGATGTGGTTACACTTACATTCTCTTACATTTTCTGTCATTTAGCAGACGCTCTTATCCAGAGTGACTTAAAGGAGCAATTGGGGTTAAGTGCCTTGCAAAATGGCACATTCAAACCATTGACTTTTTGGTTACTGGCCCAATGCTCTTAACCGGTAGGCTACCAGTCTTACACTGTGTTCTAATAACTTGGCCTGGAATGAAGCCTCTTAACTCTTTGTGTTGTTAGGCCACTGTTGTTAGGCCAAGCAACATCCTAGCACCAATAGGATCAGTTGAAACCAATAGAAGCCAAACTCTTTTAAGTGGAGGGCAAGAGAGCTAGAGGCGAGGTGGCCACCAGCCTTGCCTAATGCTAGATGAAACCCTGCTGTATGGCAGGCCTATACACAGGAGCACAACTTTCACTGGAGCACAACTTTCACTGGGTCCCCCCACATTCTGAAATTGCATTTTTGTCCCCCCCAGTTTTATCATTGGAATGTGATACAAAACGAGGCAACAATGTGTTTTAGGACCATGCGGACACCTCCGAGTGGAGTGCTTATCCGACCCGATTAAAAAATAAAACAATTACAAATATATTTGATGCCCCCCCCCCCCCACTTCTAAAACCAAAGTTGCACCCCTGTCTATACATAACCTTGTGCGGTATTGCCTGATTGAAGGTGAGGGTGTGTTGGGATGTGAACAACAGAAAATGCAATGATAGTGGTTCCCTTCTAGTGTAGTCAGTGTTTATATTTATGAGTTAAGTCTTATCTCAGACAGAATCCTCTCTGTGTCGTCCTCCATCTCTCACCTTGGAGCATGAAGGTCCAACCCCTTTTTCCTGGATTTGAAGCGGAAGCTACAGGGACGACTATCAATCAGAAAAAAACACCAAGGAAACCAGTGAAGGCTGTAGAGAAAGATAAATAAGATGATAGCTTTCAAGGATGTAGTGTGGTGGATTATTCCCCTCCCAAGGTTTTAGCATATTTAGTACATATCCTATTTTATTCCCATGGTTTCTCATACTGACTGTTGCTTTACCTCGTTGCTGAACTGTACCTAATACAGAACAGTAGGTTTGTTTATAGTAAATATAGCCCCTGCATTGCTTCTCATATTTTTTCCAGATTGTTATTTTAGATTATGTCCTTACCTCAGGCTTGTGTTCTTTTTTAACACACATTTCAGTGTGTGTGTTTGTGCACAAGCATGTGTGTGTGTGTATTTGTACATATGTTTTTTGTTTTCCTAACTTTGCCATGGGAATGGCTTAAGGTTTGGACATAGGCCAAAAACATGAGGCTGCAATGTCATTTAAATGGAGTTTAACAGCATGTTTGTGTAACACCTGAACATGAGAAAGGGTTGGACACTTATCAAATGAAGTAAATAAATATTGTTTTCTCAGTCAGAGTAATAGGCCTAGTGGTTTACAGTTCAAAACCAACATTACAGTGCAAGAATAACCAGTCCATTCCGACTACACTTTCCCTTTTTAAGGGTTCAAGCAACGAAGCTACTCTGGCACCAAATGACCGATCTGTACAAAACTTGATATAGCATCTATGGACTAAGGTCTCCCAATATAACATTTTCTAGGCTAGTACCTCAAGCAACATGGACTAATATTGACTAATAAACATTAAAGTGGGCGTGACCTGGTACATAAATGCATATAAATATATTCATCTTGATATGCATGTTCCAAACACTGTCAAGACTCAACATATACAAGAACAATCAGATCCACCACATGGTGGCGCTATAATTGCCACATATTTATATCTATTGATCTGTTTGACTTAGAGTAATGGAATTGGCACACATGCTCAGGGATGTGAGTCTAACTAACCTGCAGAGTATGGTTATGTTTGGCTGCATGGTGGAGATGTTGGACAGGGGAAAACATTAATGCAAGCTCATTGGCTTATAGTGGCCATGTTGTTTAAGCTACAGTCTTGTAAAATGTTGCATTTAAAGACGTGCGTCTGTAGATGCAATTTACCAAACTTGGTGCCGATCCTTCCAATAGTTCTGGAAAAGAAGACGTTTAAAGTTGTTAACATCATTAAAACGGGTCCAAAATCCATCAAAAGCGTATCACATGATCTGTTTGATTTGAGATGTGATATTTGGCAGGCATGTTGAGTACAGAAGTAGCTCATCCAAAGGCAACTAGTAAATATTGTCCTAATGGTGGCGCTGTGGTGCTATAGGGCTTGAACCCCGCCATGGCTGCTTGCAGCTTCTGTATATTCCCCATTTTAATGTTTTTCATATAAATCTCTATACTCTTACTGCATGCCTTAAAAGTTTATGCGTTTGATTTGATGCAACCCTGAAGCCATCTATGTCCATAGGTATATTAATATGTATAAAGGGGAAGGCTGAGTCACTCCTCACATTGATTATACTTTTGAATTATTATATTTTTTAATCTACTCCAATGCCATCACCAGCCTTTAACTCTAATCTCTCGTCGTTAATGGACTATTTGCCCCCAAGTCGAAAGCTCCCAACTTGGCTTGAACATTGTAATTATTCAGTGAAGACCTAATCTCGGTTAACCCAGAACTAAAATCTTGCGTAATTTGGTCAGATGTTTTGTTTACATAGTCTTTCAATGAGATTAGAGAAGACCTACAATACATTTCTGGGAATCGTCTTGTTATCCCAGAAACTCTCAGACAGCATAACAGACTCTTCATTGCATTATTAGATAATCATGATGAACAGTTTGCATTAATAAAAGCTTTTGATGCACCTCCCTCTCTAACTCGGCTGCTTACTGAAAGGGGCAAGTTCAGTAGACCTTTTGGCACGGAAATTCATATTTTCAATTATTTAAAGAATGTCCCTGATTTCGAATGGAGAGTAGAGCTGGACGATATGAACCAAAATCTGTATCACGATAAATTAACTGAATTATCACAATAACGATGAATTGAACCATAAATGTATAACATAAATGTGCACCACAATATTTTGTTTTATATTACCCTTAAAACCCTCTAAGCCCTGTCATGTAGTAACCAAAAAAGTGTTAAACAAATCAAAATATATTTTAATTTCTCAACCAGCTTCATGAGGTAGTCACCAGGAATAAATTTCAATTAACAGGTGTGCCTTGTTAAAAGTAAATTTATGGAATTTCTTTCCCTCTAAGGGATAGGTCCCCCCCCCCCGGTGGGACGGTTAGGCTAACGTAGGCTAATGTAATTAGCATGAGGTTGTAAGTAACAAGAACATTTCCCAGGACATAGACATATCTGGTATGGGCAGAAAGCTTACATTCTTGTTAATCTAACTGCACTGTCCAATTTACAGTGAAAGAATACCATGCTATTGTTTGAGAAGAGTGCACAGCTATGAACTTGAAAATGTATCAATAAACCAATTAGGCACATTTGGGCAGACTTGATACAACATTTTGAACAGAAATGCAGTGGTTTATTGGATAAGTCTAAAACTTTGCACATACACTGCTGCCGTCTAGAGGCCAATATCTAAATGGTGCCTAAGCTGGAATAATTCATTGTGGCCTTTCTCTTGCATTTCAAAGATGATGGAATAAAAATAACAACAACAAAAAAAACATCAGACCGGTAGAAATCTGTCCTTTTGTCTGATGAGGAGTAAGTTAACGGATGATCTCCGCATGTATGGTTCCCACCGAGACGCATGGAGGAAGAGGTGTGATGGTGTATTGGTGCTTTGCTGGTGACACTGTCAGTGATTTATTTAGAATTCAAGGCACACTTAACCAGCATGGCTACCACAGCATTCTGCAGTGATACACCATTCCATCTGGTTTGCGCTTAGTGGGACTACCATTTGTTTTTCAACAGGACAATGACCCAAAACACACCTCCAGGCTGAGTAAGGGCTATTTTACCAAGAAGGAGAGTGATGGTGTGCTGCATCAGAGGACCTGGCCTCCATAATCACCTGAACTCAACCCAATTGAGATGGTTTGAGATGAGTTGGGCCGCAGAGTGAAGGAAAAGCAGCCAACAAGTGCTCAGCATATGTGGGAACAACTTCAAGACTGTTGGAAAAGCATTCCAGGTGACTACCTCATGAAGATGGTTGTGAGAATGCCAAGAGTGTGCAAAGCTGTCATCAAGGCAATGGGTGGCTACTTTGAAGAATCTGAAATATAAAATATATTTCAATTTGTTTAACACTTTTTTTGTCACTACATGATTCCATATGTGTCATTTCATAGTGTTGATGTCTTCACTATTATTCTACAATGTAGAAAATATTACAAATAAAGGAAACCCTTGAATAAGTAGGTGTGTCCAAACTTTTTACAGGTACTGGAAATACATATATTTATTAAACATTCAACTACATGGAAGAACCACGTGGAACAACAGATAGTCCCCCAAAATAATCAAAGGGAAGTTTATTCTTCAGTGTCTGTCCTATTCTGAGAGATATATACAGTTGAAGTCGGAAGTTTACATACACTTAGGTTGGAGTCATTAAAACTTGTTTTTCAACCACTCTACAAATTTCTTGCAAACAAACTATAGTTTTTGCAAGTCGGTTAGGACATCTACTTTGTGCATGACACAAGTAATTTTTCCAACAATTGTTAACCCAAGCGTCCCACCTATTCAACAGCCAGTGGAATCACGTGGCGCGAAATACAAATACCTCAAAAATGCTATAACTTCAATTTCTCAAACATATGACTATTTTACACCATTTTAAAGACAAGACTCTCATTAATCTAACCACATTGTCCGATTTCAAAAAGGCTTTACAGCAAAGCAAAACACTAGATTATGTCAGGAGAGTACCCTGCCAAAAATAATCACACAGCCATTTTCAAAGCAAGCATATATGTCACAAAAACCAAAACCACAGCTAAATGCAGCACTAACCTTTGATCTTCATCAGATGACACTCCTAGGACATTATGTTATACAATACATGCATGTTTTGTTCAATGAAGTTCATATTTATATCAAAAACCAGCTTTTTACATTAGCATGTGATGTTCAGAACTAGCATACCCACCGCAAACTTCCGGTGAATTTACTAAATTACTCATGATTAACGTTCACAAAATACATAACAATTATTTAAAGAATTATAGATACAGAACTCCTTTATGCAATTGCGGTGTCAGATTTTAAAATAGCTTTTCGGCGAAAGCACATTTTGCAATATTCTGAGTACATAGCCCGGCCATCACGGCTAGCTATTTTGACACCCACCAAGTTTGGCCCTCACCAAACTCAGAATTACTATTAGAAAAATTGGATTACCTTTGCTGTTCTTCGTCAGAATGCACTCCCAGGACTTTTACTTCAACAACAAATGTTGTTTTGGTTCCAAATAATCCATAGTTATATCAAAATACCTCCGTTTTGTTCGTGCGTTCAGGTCACTATCCGAAGGGTGACGCGCGAGTGCATTTCGTGACAAAAAATGTCAAAATATTCCATTACCGTACTTCGAAGCATGTCAAACACTGTTTAAAATCAATTTCTATGCTATTTTTCTCGTAAAATAGCGATAATATTCCAACCGGGCGACGTTGTATTCATTCAAAGGCCGAAATATTTTTTTTTAGAATTCTCATGAATGCGCATCTCCAGTGTCACTGTTCCCAGGCTGACCACTCACAAATTCTCCTGCTGTTCTTTGCCCAGAGACACCAGACACCCCATTACACTTTCTGGCACCTTCTGAGAGCCAATGGAAGCCTTAGAAAATGTCACGTTACAGCAGAGATGCTGTATTTTCGATAGAGATGCAACTGAAGGACAACAAATTGTCAGACAGGGCACTTCCTGTATGGAATCTTCTCAGGTTGTGGCCTGCCATATGAGTTCTGTTATACTCACATACACCATTCAAACAGTTTTAGAAACTTTAGAGTGTTTTCTATCCAAATCTACTAATTATATGCATATTCTCCTTTCTGGTCAAGAGTAGTAACCAGTTTAAATCGGGTACGTTTTTTTTTCCGGCCGTGCAAATTCTGCCCCCTAGCCCCAACAGGTTTTAACATACAGATTATTTCACTTATAATTCACTGTATCACAATTCCAGTGGGTCAGAAGTTTATATAAACTAAGTTGACTGTCCCTTTAAACAGCTTGGAAAATTCCAGAAAATGATGTCATGGCTTTAGAAGCTCTGATAGGCTAATTGACATCATTTGAGTCAATTGGAGGTGAACCTGTGGATGCATTTCAAGGCCTACCTTCAAGCTCAGTGCCTCTCTGCTTGACCTCAGAAAAAAAATTGTAGACCTCCACAAGTCTGGTTCATCCTTGGGAGCAATTTTCAAACGCCTGAAGGTACCACGTTCATCTGTGCAAACAATAGTACGCAAGTATAAACACCATGGGACCACGCAGCCGTCATACCGCTCAGGAAGGAGACGCATTCTGTCTCCTATAGATGAACGTACTTTGGTGTGAAAAGTGCAAATCCATCCCAGAACAACAGCAAAGGACCTTGTGAAGATGCAGGAGGAAACAGGTACAAAAGTATCTATATCCACAGTAAAACACATCCTACAGTGGGGAAAAAAGTATTTGATCCCTTGCTGATTTTGTACGTTTGCCCACTGACAAAGAAAGGATCAGTCTATAATTTTTTATTTGAACAGTGAGAGACAGAATAACAACAACAATATCCAGAAAAACGCATGTCAAAAATGTTAGAAATTGATTTGCATTTTAATGAGGGAAATAAGTATTTGACCCCCTCTCAATCAGAAAGATTTCTGGCTCCCAGGTGTCTTTTATACAGGTAACGAGCTGAGATTAGGAGCACACTCTTAAAGGGAGTGCTCCTAACCGCAGCTTGTTACCTGTAAAAAAGACACCTGTCCACAGAAGCAATCAATCAATCAGATTCCAAACTCTCCACCATGGCCAAGACCAAAGAGCTCTCCAAGGAAGTCAGGGACAAGATTGTAGACCTACACATGGCTGGAATGGTTCTACAAGACCATCGCCAAGCAGCTTGGTGAGAAGGTGACAACATTTGGTGTGATTATTCACAAATGGAAGAAACACAAAAGAACTGTCAATATCCCTCGGCCTGGGGCTCCATGCAAGATCTCACCTCGTGGAGTTGCAATGATCATGTGAACGGTGAGGAATCAGCCCAGAACTACACGGGAGGATCTTGTCAATGATCTCAAGGCAGCTGGGACCATAGTCACCAAGAAAACAATTGGTAACACACTACGACGTGAAGGACTGAAATCCTGCAGCGCCCGCAAGGTCCCCCTGCTCAAGAATACATATACAGGCCCGTCTGAAGTCTGCCAATGAACATCTGAATGACTCAGAGGACAACTGGTGAAAGTGTTGTGGTCAGATGAGACCAAAATGGAGCTCTTTGACATCAACTCAACTCGCAGTGTTTGGAGGAGGAGGAATGCTGCCTATGACCCCAAGAACACCATCTCCACCGTCAAACATGGAGGTGGAAACATTATGCTTTGGGGGTGTTTTTCTGCTAAGGGGACAGGACAACTTCACCGCATCAAAGGGACGATGGACGGGGCCATGTACCGTCATATCTTGGGTGAAAACCTCCTTCCCTCAGCCAGGGCATTGGAAATGGGTCGTGGATGGGTATTCCAGCATGACAATGACCCAAAACACACGGCCAAGGCAACAAAGGAGTGGCTCAAGAAGAAGCACATTAAGGTCCTGGAGTGGCCTAGCCAGTCTCCAGACCTTAATCCCATAGAAAATCTGTGGAGGGAGCTGAAGGTTCGCCAAACGTCAGCCTCGAAACCTTAATGACTTGGAGAAGATCTGCAAAGAGGAGTGGGACAAAATCCCTCCTGAGGTGTGTGCAAACCTGTTGGCCAACTTCAAGAAACGTCTGACCTCTGTGATTGCCAACAAGGGTTTTGCCACCAAGTACTAAGTCATGTTTTGTAGAGGGGTCAAATACTTATTTCCCTCACTAAAATGCAAATCATTTTATAACATTTTTGACATGCGTTTTTCTGGATTTCTTTCTGGATTTCTTTGTTGTTATTCTGTCTCTCACTGTTCAAATAAACCTACTATTAAAATTATAGACTGATTATTTCTTTGTAAGTGGGCAAACGTACAAAATCAGCAGGGGATCAAATACTTTTCCCCCCCACTGTATATCAACATAACCTGAAAGGCCACTCAGCAAGGAAGAAGCCACTGCTCCGAAATCGCCATAAAAAAAGCCAGACTACGGATTGCAACTGTACATGGGGACAAAGATCATACTTTTTGTAGAAATATCCTTTGGTCTGATGAAACAAAATTAGAATTGTTTGTCCGTAATGACCATCATTATGTTTGGAGGAAAAAGGGACTGGTGTACTTCACAAAATAGATGGCATCATGAAAAAGGAAAATTATGTGGATATATTGAAGCAACATCTCAAGACATCAGTCAGGAAGTTAAAGCTTGGTCGCAAATGGGTCTCCCAAATGGACATTGACCCCAAGCATACTTCCAAAGTTGTAGCAAAATGGCTTAAGGGCAACAAAGTCAAGGTATTGGAGTGGCCATCACAAAGCCCTGACCTCAATCCCATAGAAGATTTGTGGGCAGAACTGAAAAAATCATGTGCGAGCAAGGAGGCCTACAAACCTGACTTAGTTACACCAGCTCTGTCAGGAGGAATGGGCCAAAATTCTAACTTATTGTGGGAAGCTTGTGGAAGGCTACCTGAAACGTTTGACCCAAGTTAAACAATTTAAAGGCAATGCTACCAAGTACGAATTGAGTGTATGTAAACTTCTGACCCACTGGGAATGTGATGAAGGAAATAAAAGATGAAATAAATCATTCTCTCTACTATTATTCTAACATTTCACATTCTTAAAATAAAGTGGTGATCCTATCTGACCTAAGTCACAGAATTCTTTCTATGATTAAATGTCAGGAATGGAGTTTAAATGTATTTGGCTAAGGTGTATGTAAACTTCTGACTTCAACTGTACATTTAACCTCTTATTTTTGACATTATATCTCCATATATACTTCCATTCATTTTTTAAACTGGTACAAGGGGACATTCCGACAAGGCTTATGGGAATCCTAGAGCAATACAACCGACCTGTACGTGTTTGTGAGAGGGCTCATATTAGTGTGTAGCCCCAACTGTTTGGACGCTCCAGACAGAAGTTGGCAGATTGGCTGTACCGACTTCAGATGAGTCCCAAGACGCTTGTTGGGATCATAGAACAAAACGGAGAACGCCAACATGTTTGTGAGAGTCTCACCTTTCTATAAAGTGATTTTTGGGTCATCTCAAACACTACTCTAGCTATTCCACCTTTCACTGCAGATGTGGAAGTGTGACATTGGCGGATGTGTTGGATTGAGACGCATCCAATGCAAAAAAAAACATATCTTTAGTTTAAATTGACACATTTTGCTGGGATTTTTTTATTGCACTATCTAGATTTCTGCGGGGCCATGGAAATCGCCTGTAGGGGGTAACTACTACTCCTACTTTGAATGTTGTAGATATCAATTTCCCCATCAACAAACACCCATAGCAAACTTATTACATTTGAAACTTCACATTTCTCTAGTAGGGCCCTATAGGTTATTTATTGGAATGAACTATATCAGCAAATTGTCCATGATAAGTGGTCGGTTTGTTTGGTATCGATACCTTTTGGTTTATATTCCCAGCTCTAGTTCGTAGTCCTGCTAATAATCAATGTTCTATCTATCTGACCAGGAAAACATTTCAAGAAACTTGTAAATCAGGACAGCATATTTGTGACATTGAACCCATTTTTTAGGCTTCACAAAGTCCCTGCCTTTGTGTATTGAAGATTGGACACCCCCATGAATGGCAGAGTGATAGAAAACCAGGTTTAATATGCTTTCTTGATTGTATCTATCTCTTGAAACAGATAGTGGGAGCTATTTCCTCTTAATAAGGAATGGCATGAAATAACATCTGAGTAGTTGAATAGCTATATAGAATTGCGCATTTTGTGTATATTAGAGTTTCAGGCTACTTCTCTGTGATGTACCTACATCAATGTCTTGTCACAGTAACTTCAGAATATGCACAGTTACACTAGATACAAATTTGTACTGTAGGTTCTGGACTGATGTAACATGGAAATTATGGCTTTAGAAAATATTCACTCACAGAATATTAACCTGTCAAACATTGACGATTAAGATCCAGACTCTCTCTCAGCTCGCTGCTGTTGGGCTGTATTGTCAAAAGAAAGTAGAACACTTTACCTACAAAGAAATCGGTTAACTCTTTGTTTTCTCCCTCAGGGTGGAGGGAGTTGCCACTCAGTCAGCCCAACGAAAGGTTTCTTCACCCGGGGACCCTTCAGTCGGCCCTCCAGTCCCAAGTCAGCCCCTGTCAGGACCAAGAACAGCCCAGGCTCCCCCAAAACCATCTTCCCCTACCCTTCGTCCCAACAGGACTCTCCACCCAAGTCGTCTCGTCGCCTGAGCTTCAGCGGCATCTTCCGCTCCTCCTCCAGGGACTCTACCTCTAACTCCACCTCCACCTCTCCCGTCAACGTCAAGCTCTTCTCCAGGGCCAGGAAAGGTAAGGCCAGTTGCTCTGTGTGTAACAGGGTTGGTTCACTGTACCACGCTCGCATGATCTGTGACCTTCTCTGAAACCTGGAGAGTTGTGTTAGCTCCCCGACTTAATGCCTAGGCTTTAGCTCAAAAGGCTAATATAGTACAGTCGCACTCGGGAAACCTGAATTCGAACTCTGGTCAGTCACATATGTGCAGTATGTGTCTGAAGGGTGGGAACGGAATACAAACAACAACATGGCTCAAGTTGTTCCTCTGCTGCTGTGGTAGTTAGTGTTTGTGTACTTTTAGGTTGTTTTAGTAGATGGAAATGCCTGCAATGTCTATTGGGCAAGTGGTTGAGGGGGTGATGCTCGTTCCTGTTGGTTGTGACGGGTCAACCCTGTGGATATGCTGCCATATGGGTATGATTGTGATATTCATCCTCATTTGATACAAAATAAGTAATTTAGTTGCGTTCGATCATAAAATTCATTTTTCTTCTATAGTCTACAGCAGGGTTCCCCAACTGGTGGCCCGAATTTGGCCCGCAGGTGGTTTTATTTGGCCCCTCAAGTTCTCTGAGCAAAAAAAAATATATATATATATTATATTATTATTATATTATTATTTTTTATTTTTTATTGTTGGACATCAAATCAAGTTTATTTATAAAGCTTCTTACATCAGCTGAAATCTCAAAGTGCTGTACATAAACCCAGCCTAAAACCCCAAACAGCAAGCAATGTAGGTGTAGAAGCACGGTGGCTAGGAAAAACTCCCTAGAAAGGCTAGAACCTAGGAAGAAACCTAGAGAGGAACCAGGCTCTGAGGGGTGGCCAGTCCTCTTCTGGCTGTGCCAGGTGGAGATTATAACAGAACATGGCCAAGATGTTCAAATGTTCATAGATGATCAGCAGGGTCAAATAATAATAATCACAGTGGATTTCGAGGGTGCAATAGGTCAGCACCTCAGGAGTAAATGTCAGTTGGCTTTTCATAGCCGATCATTCAGAATATCTCTACCGTTCCTGCTGTCTCTAGAGAGTTGAAAACAGCAGGTCTGGGACAGGTAGCACGTCCGGTGAACAGGTCAGGGTTCCATAGGCGCAGGCAGAACAGTTGAAACTGGAGCAGCAGCACGGCCAGGTGGACTGGGGACAGCAAGGAGTCATCAGGCCAGGTAGTCCTGAGGCATGGTCATAGGGCTCAGGTCCTCCGAGAGAGAGAGAGAAAGAAAGAAAGAAAGAAAGAAAGAAAGAAAGAAAGAAAGAGAGAGAGAAAGAGAGAGAATTAGAGAGGGCATACTTAAATTCACACAGGACACTGGATAAGACAGGAGAAATACTCCAGATATAACAGACTGACCCTAGCCCCCGACACATAAACTACTGCAGCATAAATACTGGAGGCTGAGACAAGAGGGGCCAGGAGACACTGTGGCCCCATCCGACGATACCCCCGGACAGGGCCAAACAGGCAGGATATAACCCCACCCACTTTGCCAAAGCATAGCCCCCACACCACTAGAGGGAATACTTCGACCACCAACTTACCATCCTGAGACAAGACCGAGTATAGCCCACAAAGTTCTCCGCCACAGCACAACCCAAGGGGGGGGGGCGCCAACCCAGACAGGAAGATCACGTCAGTGACTCAACCCACTCAAGTGACGCACCCCTCCTAGGGACGGCATGGAAGAGCACCAGTAAGCCAGTGACTCAGCCCCTGTAATAGGGTTAGAGGCAGAGAATCCCAGTGGAGAGAGGGGAAACGGCCAGGCAGAGACAGCAAGGGCGGTTCATTGCTCCAGTGCCTTTCCATTCACATTCACACTCCTGGGCCAGACTACAGTCTATCATAGGACCTACTGAAGAGATGAGTCTTCAATAAAGACTTAAAGGTTGAGACCAAGTCTGCGTCTCTCACATGGGTAGGCAGACCATTCAATAAAAATTGAGCTCTATAGGAGAAAGCCCTGCCTACAGCTGTTTGCTTAGAAATTCCAGGGACAGTTAGGAGGCCTGCGTCTTGTGACCGTAGCGTGCGTGTAGGTATGTACGGCAGGACCAAATCGGAAGGATAGGTAGGAGCAAGCCCATGTAATGCTTTGTAGGTTAGCAGTAAAACCTTGAAATCAGTCCTTGCCTTAACAGGAAGCCAGTGTGGAGAGGCTAGCACTAGAGTAATATGATACATTTTTTTGGTTCTAGTCAAGTTTCTAGCAGCTGTGACAAAAGCATGGATACATTTTTCTGCATCATTTTTGGACAGAAAGTTTCAGATTTTTGCAATGTTACGTAGATGGAAAAAAGCTGTCCTTGAAACAGTCTTGATATGTTCGTCAAAAGAGAGATCAGGGTCCAGAGTAACGCCGAGGTCCTTCACAGTTTTATTTGAGATGACTGTACAACCATCAAGATTAAAAGACTGTAGAAACACCAGGAAATCAGCTCCAATTGATTTTAATTTAAGAAATCTGTTCCCAAGTATTCCCACACAAAATATTTTTTATTTTAAATTGAACCTTTGTTTAACTAGGCAAGGTAGTTGAGAACAAATTATTATTTGCAATGATGGCCTACACCGGCCAAACACGGACAACTGTGCGCCGCCCTATGGGACTCCCAATCACGGCTGGTTGTGATACAGCCTGGATTCGAATCCAGGGTGTCTGTAGTGACACCTCAAGCACTGAGATGCAGTGCCTTAGACCGCTGCACCGCTCGGCAGTGTAATAATAGAGAGACACGTGATCGTATACAAATGTAAGCAAGGTTTGAAATTATTATGTTTTAGTCAAGCATTATATCTGTTTGGGCTTCTTTTTTAAAATGTATTTTTATTTCACCTTTATTTAACCAGGTAGGCTAGTTGAGAACAAGTTCTCATTTACAACTGCGACCTGGCGAAGATAAAGCAAAGCAGTGCGACAGAAACAACAACACAGAGTTACACGTGGAATAAACAAGCGTACAGTCAATAACACAGAACGTTCTTGCAGTCAATTTGCAGTCTACAAATTATTTGTAATTTTGTTCCAGCCCCCCGACCATTCACTCAAGAAAAAAAAGGCCTGCGGCTGAATCTAGTTGATGATCCCTGGTCTAGAACAGTGTTTCTCAACCCTGGTCCTCCAGTACCCCCAACAGTACACAGTTTTGCTGTAGCCCTTGTCAAACACACCTCATTTAACTCATTGAGGGCTTGATGATTAGTTGACAAGTTGAATCAGGCTGACAATAAAATGTATGCTGTTGTGGGCAGGGGCGCAACTTTCACTGGGTACTTTCACATGCTGAAATTTCATTTTTGGACCCCTCAGTTTTATCATTTGAATGTGATACAAAATGAGGCAACGGTGTGCTTTAGGACCATGCGGCTACGAGTGGTCGGGAAGGCTGTTTGGAGTGTTTATCCGACTGGATAAAAAAAAATAGATAATAATAATAATAATGTCCCCCCCTCTTCTAAAACCAAAGGTGCGCCCTCGGTTGGGGGTACTCCAGGACCAGGGTTGAGAAACACTGGTCTAGATTTGGATATTGTTGCTGTCAGAGGAGATGGTGTTTCTGGGGGGCTGATGTTGGACTTGCTAGCCTGGTGGATGTACGTTCTGTCTCTCACCTCCCACACATTTATGTTGACTTGCAGTTGCATCCCTTTTCATTTGCCTCCTCATTTCAGAGTACATGGTAGAGCAACATGAGTTTAGTGTTTTAATTACATGCCTTTAGATCTCTGGAATATGACTGTTATTTTGGCATTGTCACGGCTTGGCGAGAGACCCTCCTTAGGGTGAAGATTTAGTAATTGAATCACTCAGTTTTAGCTAACTTTTGTTATATTATTGATATAAGCCTGCATGTGCTGGTTGTCATTATAACTGACGCCTGTAATGATGGATTTTGCATCTGTGCAGTATGAGAGCATTATTACAAGACTTACTAGAGACAAATTAATCTCCTAGAAACACGCAACCATCCATGTTGTTTTTTTCACACGTACCATCTTAAAGGCAATGTTGTTTTTTTCACACGTACCATCTTAAAGGCAATGTTGTTTTTTCACACCTCACCCTATAGAAGACTTAATGAGTTGTTTAGTGATAGTTTGTCTTCATGATTAGCTTTGTGGGATTAAGCCAGTGCAGAGGCCCTGCTTTGCTTGAATTCATTGAGCTAGATCTATGGACTGCGTTCATTAAAAAACAAACCAGTCACAGGGACCAGTTTTCCTTTTCAAGGTATCTTATAATATCTACTACATGTAAATTACATCATTGGGATATGTACAGAACATGCACACATTGTCTGTCTGTTGAGAAGAGTAAGATTACTTTGACATTAGGGTGTAATGGTTATGGAGACTGAAGTCCTCTAGACCATCTATGCTAGTTAGATAGAGACAGATTGTTATCCAGTTTTCCAGGCAGTGTCAAATGCCTCCAGAGCAACATTCAGGCCCTACTAACTGTACTGTATTACATTCCATAAAGTTGACTAAAATGTTTGCTTACTGACAAGAGTGTAGGAGTAGGCAGCTCCTGTTTTTCAAGGCAGCTCTGCAGCTGTTAGATTTTGTTTGTTTAATCTCCTACAGTTTAAAGACATTGGCATTCGTTTTATTTGTCACAGTTTTTAGCCTACGTCTGCAGTTGGTTGTTTTGTTTTGTCTGACTTCAAATGGCTAATTCTAAAAAGGATCTTGTGTATAACTATATATTTATTTAAATAAAATGGGTTTTTTGGGGGGGGGGGATTTCTTCATAGTTACAATGTAAATTTTGATTGAAACCTATTGCACACTTTATATTATACATTCAAATATAACATGGGAAGGACTAAAGTGATTCCTGCTGAAATCTATAATCTGTGCTCTATCTCCAAGTTGTTACAGTTTCCACTGCTCTTGTCACTATGTGTTATTGTACCTGAGATGGTGTGAGGTGTTATTGGCTGAAGCTGATAATAATAAACCAGAGGTCATGGGTGTGTGCCATGGGTATGTAGTTTTACCAGTGGAGGCTGATGAGGGGAGGAGTAAATGGAATGGTATGAAACACATGGAAACCACATGTTTGATACCATTCCATTAATTTCGTTACTAATAGCCAAAGAGTTTTACTATGTTTTTTTCCAGTCAGTCCTACAGAGCATGTATTCTTACAGTCTTGGTTCTTGACTCTTGAAGTGGAATTTTCCACTTCTCCACCTACTGGATAAATAAACAAACTCAATTATTGGCTTTTGGGAGAATATGTATCTCAGATGAATAGAGAGAAAATAAAATACATTTGATCATACCCTGACAACATCCAGTGGTTTGTTCGGCCACTAAATACCTCCGTTTTCTGACTCTTTTCAAGAAAACATTGTGATTGTTGAGGGAGATTCAGTGTTTGTAATAGGTTTGATAAAAATTCTTCAAATCCAAGATGTTACAGATGTAGGATCTTAATTTGAGCCAGTTTGCTACAGCATGTCAGCGACCCATGTCATCCAAAATGTTATACTATTGACTCATCTGTCCAAAGAACATTCTTCAAAGAGTCTTGATGTAACGGCCGTCGTCAAAATTAGACCAAGGTGCAGCGGAGGATGTGTTCATCTTGAAATATTTTAATGGACCGAATGAACACTTACAAAATAAACCAAAAACGACCAGCAACAGTTCTGTCAGGTTACAAAACTAAACAGAAAACATTCACCCACCAAAACCCAAAGGAAAAACAGGCTGGCTAAGTATGACTCCCAATCAGCAACAACGATGTACAGCTGTTCCTGATTGGGAGACATACCCGGCCAAAACAAAGCAATCCCAAGCTGCTCCGGACTGGGAAACCCACTGGAGGTCTGGTCCGAGGAGGAGGCACAGGATAGACCAGGATGGGGAGACCCACTGGAGGCCTGGTCCGAGGATGAGGCACAGGATAGACCAGGATGGGGAGACCCACTGGAGGCCTGGTCCGAGGAGGAGGCACAGGATAGACCGGGCTGTGGGGGAGCACTGGAGTTCTGGTGCGTAGGCTTGACACCCCTACTCCAGGCTGAATGGCCACTCTAGCCCGGCACGGGCGGAGCACAGGCATAGGACGAACTGAGCCCTCCCAGCGCCCTGGAGACACAGTGCGCAGAGCCGGCGCAGGATAGCCTGGACCGAAACGGCGCACTGGAAACCAGACGCGCTGAGCTGGCACAATCCGTCCTGGCTCGATGCCCACTCTCACATGGTACTTGTGGGGGGCTGGCATGTAGCGCTCCGGGCTATCAACGCGTACTGGGGACACCGTGCGC